>NW_024870834.1:21337500-21452500 GCF_019054845.1 Dipodomys spectabilis | reverse complement strand
AAATATATTTAATACACTTGCCAAACATCATAGCTCAGTAACAGCACAAGAAGACTACTGGTTATTTCCCACCGTGTGATCATACGGCCTGAGAAAATAATGAAGTTCAAAGTAAAGTGCTTACTGAATTCATATGGTTTGGATGCCACTGCACAATTAAAATAGTACAGATGGAATCATCCATCATTCATTGGTGGCCATCTGTGTTCCCTTCCTCAGTGTATAGCATAGGTATGCAGTAGGTCCACACCACCTACTCTAACAAGGTATCACAGAGTGAGTAGCCTAAACAACAAACTTTTCTCTATCACAGTTCTAGAAGCCGAGAGCTCCAAGGTGAGGATACTAACAGGTTTGGTTGCTGGTGAGGGTCTTCTCCCTGCTTCTAGATGGCTGCCTTCTATATATATGTTCTTCCTAGGGTTAGGTTTCTGCCCCAGAAAAATGGCCCTTCCCTTGTTCTCCCACGGGGCACATGTAGCCCCGTCCCTAGAAGTCCCTCCCAGCATCTGGGGGCCATGGGAGGTTCCCCAGGCTCTGAGATCATTGCTATGGCCACACTTCCCTATATAGTCAATCTCCACCGTTAGCTCCACCCCTTGCAGCCTTTCCCTTCCCTTTCTCTCATCCCCTCCCCCCCTTTCCCTTCCCCTACACCCTCTATCTTATGTAGGCCGGTAATTATGTTCCCCCCATCCCCCATAAACTCTTTCCTGGTGAACCATACGGCAGTCTCCTTTTGGTGAACTTTACAGCTAGTAGTAGAGAGAGAGCACTCTTGTCTCTTCCTGCTTTTACAAGGACATGGATCCTATGACAAAGCTCAGCCTTCATGATCTCATCTGAACTGCTTATGCAGTCCCTGAGACCATCTTTTAGGAGAGATTCGTTCTGGCTCATGGGTTCAGAGGTGTCAGTCCATCATGGCAGGGAGGGTGTGGCCTAGCAGAGTAGTTCACATCCTGACTACCAGGAAGCAGAGAGAAGGAGATCGGAAAGGCCTGGGGATAAGATACCCCTGATGATTTGCTCCCGGTGACCTATGTCCTCTAACTAGGCCTCACTACAGTGAGTGAACTTTCTAGAAGCTTGCAAAATAGGGCCACAGCTGGAGGCCTAGGCTTTAACACATTCCTGCTGGGGGAACACCTCCTATTCAGATGCTGACATCTCCCAAAGCCAACCCTCCACTGGGACTTAGGCCTTCAACAATATGCATTTTGGTGGGACTCAAATTTAGTCCCTTAACAGCATGTTTATGCAAATAAGATGATTCTACCTTTTGCAACAGGGAAAATTGAAAGCTAAATCTTTTTCTTTTCTGTCAAGGGCCAGATAGTATAAATTTTAGGTGTAGTGAGTCATATGGGCTATGTCACACTTATTCAGTCTTACCAAACGAAAGTAGCTACAGTATAACAATAACACAAAGGAGCAAGTATGCCTTGCTCCCCCTACACTGCCCCCCACCAAAAAAGGGGTTAGGAATGGTTACTCTCCGGTAGGCATGAGAGACAGAGCAGAAGTCATTTGGGGGCTGTGGCAGCAACACAGCAATTCCCTCAAACATTTCTGTGGTGGCAGCTGAGAATTCCAGCCGAAGGTGGAGGGGAGTTGAGAGTTCCCACAGATGTTGGGGGTGGGGCAGGAAACTCCCACTGCCTTCCCTTTCCAGCACGGGTTGCCTGCAAAGTGGAGGTAGGGCAGAAGTTTCCCGGGGAAGAAGGTTAAAATCCATAGCAGCCATGCATGGCCAGCAAAGCTTTGCATGCAGATCTCCCAACTTGCTTGCCAATCATCTCTGGCTCATTCCACACCTGTGCCCAAATGCTTAGTGCTCAGGGCTTCAGTTGTGACCAAGACCTGGAGAAACTTATGTCCCCAGAAAGGGGCCTGGAGCCAGCATTCAGGCTCTTGATCCTTCTTTCTCTGAATTTCCTCCCCTCTGTTTGCTTATACCTTTAGAACTCGCCCACTCCCTTCCCAGCGTTGAGATCAGGAGTTCTGGGACTATCTCAATCTGTCACAATGTTCATATAGTAGTAGACTGAGTGACACGGCCTAGCCAGACCTATGCATTCGTTCATTGGGGTCTGGGGTCTTTTTAATTTGACCACATGCGCTATTAGAGAAAGTTAATTACCTATGCTGGCTTCTTGTGGAAATATTTCACAAGATGCCCACTCAGCATGGGCAAGGGCCCCACATTTGCACTGCTGTTTTGCTGATCCATTTGGCTTTTTTTTTTTTTAATTTGGGCCCAGACCCAATCTTCCATAAAGGACTGTGGGCTGTGACCATAGCCCTCAGCTGTTTACTGATGCTCCAATGTGACAGATTCAGCCTGGTGAGGATGGGCTGGAATTGTTTGTTGAAGGCCTCAGATCTCTATTCCACAGAGTGATGTCTATCCACCACAGGGCACCAGAGGACCACACTGCCACCTGCTTGCTACCTTAGTTTTCAAAATCAGAACGAAGTTATCTCCACTGCCTGCTAAGGATTTTGGAGATATCCAAAAGGCTAATAGCCCTGAAAATTCTTTGAAAGAATGAAAAATTATCTATTTATAAGTGTGAACTCAGAAAAATTAATGGTATTATCCTTCCCTGGAGTCTCATAATTCCAAGCTAACTTCAAGAAGAAATTCTCTCAAGAAGATGCTTGCTCTTACAGGGAAAGTGTATAGGAGCTAGATGTTGTGGTAGGAGGTGGTGTTTAAGCTTCTACCTGAGAACCTGAACTTCCTCAATTTGGAGGAAGGAGGAACCAGATGGGGGCTTTGAACAAAAGGGGGTGCATCAGATGGTGGCAGGCAGAATGGGCCAGGGCCAGGAAAGAGATCTGAATTAAGGGGCTAGGAACATAAGACTTTGCTGGCTTTTTGTCTTTGGAGATCATTAAAACACAAGAATCCAGGGCTTCCTCTTAGGACTTGAGCCTCTTTCCAGAGCCTCCAGGGCCTCTGAAAGGGAAAGGTGAGTCAAGTCACCAGCAGAATAGCTGCCTGCCTTCAATTTCAAAAGCCTCTGCGTATCCAAGGATGTTCCAAGGACTGTGTCTGTGAGTCCATGCAATTGTTTGTCTATCTCCATATCCATCTATTGCATGAATATGAATATTCATTCTCCCAGTTGAGTTGAGGGACCTTGATCTATAAGGCTATGAGATCCATGCTGAAAGAAACGACAGAAAATCAGATGGCTTTCTGTCATCAGAGCCTGACTACAAGAACATCATTCTATTTTTCCCCCAACTACTGGGGATAGGAATTAGGACCTTGCACTCTTGTCTTTCTCCTCTCAAGGCTGGTACTCTACCACTTGAGCCATACCTCTATCCCCAGACTTTGGCTATTAATTGGAAATAAGAGCCTCATGGATATTTCTTCCCAGGCTGACTTCGAACCTTGATCCTCAAATCTCAGTCTCCTGAGTAGCTAGGATTACAGGTGTGAGTCACCACAGCCTAGAAAGAATATCATTCTTTACAAACATTAAAGAAAGGCCACTGAGATAGGATTGGATGGGCAATCTGCCCCTCAAATGGATTGACACTCGAATCGGATGGCCCAATCACACTCATTGGTTTTAGTTTCTGCAAGTTCCCACCTCACCTTCCTTGCTGCCCAATCCTACCTCTTTCCTGACCTGAAGTAAAGCTAAGACACTCTACTGTGTACCTGGAGTCTCTGAACAATCCAGACCTCTGGACTTGATGAGAGCAGGAATTTGGTCTTCTTTGCCTTTCACAATATCTTACAATAGTGTGGTTTGAAGGGGTTGTTTTGTTTTGGGTTTTTTTTTTAGAAAACAATTTTCTTGACAACTCAGTTGAGAATTGTGACACTTTTAGCTATCCCTTGCATTGAAAAGGGGGGAAGGGGTAATTTGTCCCTTTATTTAAACTCTGAATAAGTGAGAGGGGAAAAAAAAACCAGAGTAGGTCATCAATAAAGACAAGCTAACTTAAACTTACAATTATACCAAATGCATCAAAATTTGGAATACTCACTAACTGCCAGATGTTCTGGCCTCTGGCAAAATACAGATGTACAGGCCGGTCCCTTCCTTAAGCAGCCCTAAATCTAAATTATCAGAACTCTACTTAGCCACCATCATCAATTCATAAACGATCAAAGAGAACCTCAAGGCCAGAATGAGGTCTGGGTGATAAAAGAGCTTAGAAAGTCAGCCTCAAGTATATGCAGACAAGAAGCCCCTAGCTAAATTTTCTATTACTACTTACACTTGGATGTTTAAAAGCAATGTGAAACAGGGTGAGGTGGTTCATGCTGGTAACATCTCTCACTTAAAAAGATAGAGAGAGGAAGAGTGTCATTCAAGGCCAAGTTCATGAGACAAGACATCAGTCAATCGGCTGAGCAAGTTGGTACATGCTTATCATCCATCCCAGCTAGGTAGGAGGCATAGGTAAGAAGATCTGAGGCTGGCCCTGGGCAAAAAACCCAAGATGACATCTGAAAAATAACTAAAACAAAACAAAACCGCAAAACAAAGACATAAACAAAAAAGAAAAGTGGAGGAAAGGGTATATGAATGGCTCAAGTGGTAGAGTGCCTGTCTAGCAAGCACAAAGCCCCTAGTTCAAATCCCAGTACCATAAATAAAGAAACAAATGCCATTTGATTAAGGATGCACAATTTCTTACAGTTGATTCATTTCAAAGCCAAAGCACCACAGCGTACAATTTTCTGCTTGCTCAGATTACTCAGAAGTCACAGTCTTCCAGCTCTGGTAAAGGCTGTTCATCTTTGCCCCAGTGCTGCTTCTGGCAACATTGTATGCCAGGATCACAAGGCCCTACCAAGTTTCCTGGTATTAAGCCTCAATTGGAGGGCATTTCCTGGTCGACTCCCAAGTGAGACATATCTTAATAAAGCACGCCGTAGCTCTCCTTGCTGCTTATTCCTTTTATCCTGTGGGTGGTGTTATTCTAGGGAGATGAACAGCCCAGGAAAGGACACATTTTGAAAAGAATAAATCAGTTGTTGGTGATCTTGTTCTGTTTATTACCATGCAGACCAGGAATGCCTAAAGAGAAAGGAATCAGAGAATTAAATCCCAAAGTTTCTTTGTTGCTACTTCTGAGCAGATTTCCTGCGGCAAATCTTAAGACCTTGGAAAAGAAAAGGAATGTGATTTTCTTAGTTAATACACATAGCTAAAAAGCCATGCATCCCAGCAGGCAGTGGTGGCTCATGCCTGTAATCCCAGCTACACAGGAAGCTGAGATTGAGGGATCATAGTTCCGAGAGACTTGTATCTCTAGTTAACCAGCAAAAGGCTGGGGGTATGGCTCAAGTGTTAGAGGACCAGCCTGAAGCAAAAAAGCTAGTACTGCCCCCCCCCCCCCACTAAAAAACATACAGTGAAATTGCCATGATGTTACCTAATTTACTAGTAGGGTTTGAACAGCATGAAAATCCTGGGCCCTCTGGCTGGGTGTTGAATGTTTATCTCTAAGATGTATTACAGAATGAAAGGCAAATGATCATTTACTCTTAAATCTTCTCGTGACCTTGAATGATAAGTGGAAGCAGGCAGCCTCCATGTTCTTCTCAGAAGGCCAACACAACCCAGACAATATGTTGTTATTAAATTACCACATGATCCTGAAATGGTCATGCACAGATGCATCCATGAGCAACAATAACCTTATGTAGGTGGCCATGTCCCCTTGGGAACTTTCCTGTGTTTACCAGGCACAGCTGGAATTGTGAGTGACTTCAGTACCTTCCCACTGGGCAGTATCTGGTCCTACAAGCCCCACATTGAAATGAGCTCATTTAGACCTGAGGTCTCAGGTCTGAAAGAGAACCTCTGGTAGAAGATAGTTGAGTATCTTCCAAGGTGAGATCCAAGGATACAGATTTGCTACTCATGGCTTCCTAACCTAACCCATCTGCCCTCAGTGCTTTGCCAGTTGGGGTCTTGGCTCTAAAGGATGTCCACCACTTCCTTCAAGCGTGGAGGGGCGTGGGAGGCTGGGTACGTGGTGTGTGGCTGCTGTGAGTGAGAGTCCGGAGCCTGGACCTTCGCCATGAACTCGGGCACCTCCATCATCACCATTGCTCATGGTGGTGGTTGTGGATGGCTCTCAGAAGGGAGTGGTGGGTAGGGTTTATGCCTGGCATTAAGATGGCTCAGATGCAGCATGGGAGAGCAATCTCCATGACCACACCTGGAGAGACTTACTTTGTCTCAACCAGGGAACACTAATCTGCTTTGAAACCCAAATCAAAGTCAATGAGAAGTCAAGATCCCTGAAAAGCACTACCTTGATGCAGGAAGAACGTGTGCACTGGGTTCCATGCCAGTTCTGCATTGACTCTGAGGAGCTCAGAGCACCTGCTGGAGACTCAGTCCTCTGATCTGTCAAACACGAAGCCTGGCTCCGGAGTGAACAGTGCCCACAGGGAGATTAGTCCAGCTGGACCTCGCTCTTCAGTCCTCCCTGCCTCCTCTCCTCTCTTTGTCCCCCAGCCTTCGGTCTCACCTACACGTCATCTCCCACAAGGACAGTCACAATGGGAGAGTTTTATTCCTTGATGTGTAGAGTAATCTTTGTTGTGTGTGCACTTCTGCATTTCTGCATTTAAAATGAGATGGACAGGGCTAGAAAGGGCCAAGCAGGAACCTCAGCCTGAGCCTCTGGCACCCAGCCCAGTTCCTTTTCTATCACCCCACACAACACAGCACATTCTGTCCTCCTCTTCCCCTTCAAGGGATTCTAAGGGGTCCAGCAGCTCCCCCAACGTCTCTGTGTTATTCCAAGGAAGCTTAAAAATGGAGGGCAAAGAGAAGGCACAAACACCTGCAGGAAGAAAAATAGGACACTTGAAAATCACAACAAGGGCCCTTGGCCGCCGTACACCGCTCCAGCTGAGTGGTTTCCCGCTCTAGGAGGGTGTCGGAAGCCGAGAGATGAGATCTTCCCTGTGTTCGGAGCCCAGAGCTAGGGAGGATGTAAGGGTATCCGCAAGTGGCTCAGCTGCTCCCTCGTGCTGTGGTCCAGAGCCCCAGGCATTTGTCTAATTACCTTCCTCATCTCCTGTCAGAGACACTGTGTTTTGTCTAAACAGAAAGGAGATTTCCAAAGGAGGACTCTCACCGCAGAATATTGATCTGTAGCAGGTGTAGTTTGGAGGCCATGGGTACTGCTCGCTCGCTCGCTCCAGCTCCCACGTGTGTCCTAGACCCCACTGATCCCCATTGTTTTTGCTTCTGCCTTAGCAGCCCAGGCAAGCAGAGAAGCCCATCCGCAGAGAAGCCTGGCCCAAGAAGGGAAAATGAAGGTGGTGTGTCTCATCAGGGTGACATCCTGTACTACAACTGTCACCCACTACAGGGGTGTGTGTCCCTCCCACCCCGACATCTGGTGTAGTTTAGACACAGCTTTCTCCACATGTTGGGGGGACCGGCCTCATCCACTGAACCCCGGTGCAGTGTGACCTCTGGCAGTCCTGCCTGTTCATAGGCAACTCAGTCATCTGTCTGATAGGAAGAGGAAGATGGAGGACAGAGAAGGGGAAGGGGAAAGGAGGGGCAAAGACTTAATAAAGAAAAGCAAAAGCAAAACCAAAAACCTTCTTTTTCTCCAACCCTGTAGGACTTCCCTCTCCGAGGAGACTGGGCTGGTCTTGCCAATGGCTCCCTTGCACTTTGCAGATTCTAAGTCTGCGTTTCCCTTAAGACCAGTTGTCTGCAGAAGAGGGGAAACAAACCAGAGCCCCTCATAAATCAGTAGAGGTCACCGCCAAGAGCTTTGTACACTTGCTGTCCTTGGCAATGATAAACTCATTGCATTTGGGAAATGTCCAGAGACCCTGAGTCTGATCTTAATTCTCATTCCCAGAAAAATCACAGCTCTCGGCAACACCACCCCCCTACACACACACACACCCCACCCCTGTTTACTGTCTTTGTGTTTCCTAGACAAAGCTGGCAAGGAGGAAGGAACATAGTTCCATGGCTGGAGATCTCCACGGCTGCATTTCTTGGTGTGGGGGAGGAGAAGCAGGGCAAGGGATTCACAGGAGAAAAGGAGGTCCAGACCAGAGGAAGGCTGAAGTCTTGTGCCCTGGCAGCGATCTGAGGGATTCTGTTTTTGGTCAGACCTGAGTCTTAGTGCTATTCTTCATTGCTCCATTGGGAGATGCTTTGAGACTATAATCATGATGAGGGGTCAGCAATGGGGTTGGCAGGGAGAAGCTCCTCACAGATCCACTGTCCAATAAATTGTGCTTGCTCGCGCTCTCTCTCTCTGTCTCCCTGTCTCTCTGTCTCTGTCTGTCTGTCTGTCTCTGTCTGTCTCCCTCCCTCCCACTCCCCCTCTCTCTCTCTCTCTCTCTCTCTTTCTCTCTCTCCCTTCTCCATACCGCCTTTGTCTTGAGACCTGGTTTTGGAGTTGGCCATACAACATAGGGAGGTAGTAGGTAGCAGGGCCTGAACTGCTCCTTGGTCTCCACACATCAACAGTGGACCCTCTGTTTGCTGGCCTTTCCATCCCTGCCCTAGATCATCCTTCCTATCCCAATCAGTCTGACTGTACAACTGTGATACCACACCACCCCAGCGCCATGGAATCGGGAGACATTTTTATGGGTGTACTTAGTCTTCCTGCCTGAGTTTTCTGGTTCATCAATCAGCTTTTCCTACCCAGTTATCCGCAATCATACCACCTGTACTTGCTCTTTTTTGCATCCCTTAGCTCTATTGCCTATGTGGTTCTTGGTGTAAAGTCTGCTTTGCCCATTGAATCTTAGCTATGTGACAACAGAGTCTTCTTTGTCTTGTTCTGGCTGTAACCTCAGTGCCTAACACAGTACCTGGCACCCAATAGACGTTCAATAAATATTTGCTTAATATTTTCATGGTGACATGTTTAGGCCTCTTTTTATCCTTCTCTGTTTCAATGGACAGAGTCTTTCCTTTCTTGCCCACTAGACCATAGGAGTTAGGGTGGAAATTTGTTGCTAAGGTCAGAAGGGCTGAGTTAAGAAGGGTTCTCTTAGGCCTCTTCTGGAAACAGAAGGGGTAGCGGGAGATATAATACCAGTGATTTAGATTCCCAGGAAAAGCCAAACCGGAAGCAGCTGACACATTTGGAACAGGGTTTTGGAGAGAGTCCAAGTATGAAGATGACCATTTCCAAATGATTCAGGAGCTCCCTGGCTCCGTCGCCTAGACAGAAGTGATGTGTGACACAAGAAAAGAGACAGGGGGTCATTTTCACCCAGGGTTACCATTTTACCTAAGAGCTAACACTAGATCAACATCAAGAGATGGCAATCAACGGCAAAAACCCATAACACCCTTCAGTGGGGACTCTGGGGCTGTAGCACCAACGAGCCAAGCTGTTTGCACTCCTCGGTGTGGCATGCAATCCTTTCCCTCCCATACAAAGAACAGAAACTTTAGCCTACAGTAAGCCACTGCCCGCCTAGAGCTGGCAAACTTGCGAAGCATTCGATTCAGCTATGTGTATTTAGCGTGTTTTCTGCCACTTTAGCAAAAATACTCGTGTCGGTGTTCTTCAACAACTAAAGACATTTATTGAACGAACATCCCAGGGTTAGACAGCATGTATGTTGGGGCTCTGTCACAGCATGGCAGACAGCCTCAGGGCAGGAGTATGTGTGAGGAGAGACTACAGAGTGAGGCAGGAAACAGGAGGTAGTCAGGAGCCAGTCTCTCTCCTTTTTATAGCAACATCTGCAGGAACTAACCTAGCCCTGGGAGAACTACATTCATCCTTTCCAAGGATACCAGAGGTGGCATCCTACCCCTAACCCCAATGAGATAACTACCTATCTCTTAAAGGTTTCATCACCACGCAACATTGCCAGTGAAGATGAAGCTCCCAGCACCTGAACCACACCCATATCATCGCACCGTATAAATCCAAGGAAATGTTTGACCCTATAATGGTCACCTGCATCTATAAAAGATTAAAAAGCCATACTGTTCTCATTCCCCAGGAATTTATGCTAGGGTCGGCTGGATTTTTTTTTTGTGAAACTTCCAGAAATGTGTTCCATAGGAAGTTTGTAAAATCAGAACATGTCTGGCCCATCAAAGTCATCTCAGCATTGAGCCACTGTGCAATTTCACTTGATTCCTTGCCGTTCAGCCATTCTCATTGGGGAGGTTACTCATTGGCTTTTGTAACTATGAGGTTCTCTTAGGAAGCAGATTCCAACTGTACTCTCTCTTTTTTTTTCCTCTTAATTCCTGTCTTTAAGTAGTTGTACAGAGGGGTTTCAGTTCAACACATCCGCCAGGGTATGCACACAGTGCATTCTGACCCATGTCATTCCTCCCATCATTCTCCCCCCTCCCTCCCAACTCCACCCAAATGGGATTCTTTGGGGGTATAGATGACCCTACGTGTAACCAAGGCATTTAATTTTTTTCACTGATCAATATAGTAAAAACTATGTTTATGGTATAAACAGTGTTTAACGTGTATATACATGGTGGAATAACCAAGTCAAGCAATTTAGCATACACATTACCTCACAGAGTTGGTTTGGGATTACCACTTAAAATCTTCTCTGTTCGCAATTTTCAAAGGTGCAGCACGTGGTGGGGAGCTCAGGAACTTATGATATATGATAGACCTCTTGAGCCTCTTCCTCCTGTCTAACTGAAATCTTGGGTCCTTTGATCAACAGTCCCCCAACCTCACACTTTTCCCCAGCAGCCTCTTCCACCACCGTTCTACTCTGGGCTTCTATGTGCTAATACTTGGAGCTTCCATACACAAATGGTAGCCATGCATTATTTGTCTTTTTGCATCTGGCTTATGACTGTTGGTTCATCCATGCCACGGGTAATGGCAGAATTGTTTGCTCTTTTAAGGCTGGACAGTATTCCTGTGTGTGTGTGTGTGTGTGTGTGTGTGTGTGTGTGAGACAGTATTCCAGTGTGTGTGTATGTGTGTGTGTATGTGTGTGTGTGTGTGTGTGTGTGCGTGTACCTTGTCTCCTTTGCGGGTTCTTCAGTTGATAGGCAGTCAGGCTGTGCTCTGAACTTCCTTTGATGCTGGTTAAAGGTCTCTGCATTCCCTGGGCATTGCACTGGCCTTGATTGGACAAACATCTTGAAAATATTCTACTCAGCTGAGGACCTGGCTCTGTGTAGAGTAGCCCAGGAAGAGGCCCCCAACCACAGATCCTGCCTCTCAATCATGGACCAACTCTACTGAGCATGGAAGCCTTTGCCCAGCTTCATGGAGTGAGCAGTGAGGACCATAGAACTGGGGTTAGTTAAGGCGGTGCTGCCTCCCAGGTGAACCCCACCCTCCCTCCGAGCCCCTCTCTTGGGACAGTCAGATTTTTCTGTGCAGTTGAGGTAAATTCTACTGCAGTGGAGAAAGGAGCTTCTAGAATTCTCACTTTTAATGGGACAAAGTTTTCCTGCCCTTGATGTTAGGAAGGGATGGTGTGCTGGAGGTCAAGGGTGAAATCTGTCACCAAGAGCAAACTGTAGATGCCTCTAGAAGCCCCAGAGAAGACACATGGCAACACCATGTATCATCCTGCCTGCTTCTCCCGGATGTCATCCTCAGGTCTGGCATATCTGCCCACATGACCTTAGATCTAGTCACTAAGAGCCCCCATCCAAGACAAGATAGCAGCCCTAAGATGATCATCTTGCATGTGGGGATATTTTTAAACTTTTTATTTAGAGACATTTGTAGATTTCACATGCAGTTATAACAAATAATATAGAAGGCCAGGCAGGGTGGTACATGTCTGTAATCCCAAATAGTCAGGAAGTAGAGATCAGGAAGGATCATGGTTCAAAGCCAGCTCAGGCAAAACCCCAGCAGAACCCTATCTCAACCAACTAGCCAGATATATGTGGTATGCCTCTGTAATATCAGCTATGGCATAGTCATAGCTAGGAGGATCTAGACTGAGACTGGCTCAGACAAAAATGGGAGAGCCTATCTAAAAAATAACTAAAACAGAAAAGGGCTAGAGGCAAAGCTTCAGTGATAGAGAACCTGCTTCACAAAAACAAAGACTTGAGTTCAAACCCCACTACCCTTAAAAAAATACCAAGAAGAAAGAAAGAATATAGAATTATATCATTTATCCAATACACGCTATGGCAACATATTGAAAACCAATCATACAGTATTTCACAGCCTGATATTGGCCTGGCTGCAGCCCAGTATTCCCAGTTCCATGTATTTATGTATATGTGTACATACTTAGAACTTTATCATATGCATAAGATGTGTCAAGATATAGAACCTTCCATCACTACAAAGAACCTTCCTGTCGCCTTTTGAACCCCCCTTCCTCCTCTTCTCCTTTCCCCTTCCCTCCTCCTTCCTCCCATCCTCCTCTTCCTCCCCCACCTTCTTCCTGGTAACTACTATCTGCTCTCATTTCTCTCATCCATCTTTCAAAAACACAGTAGAAATGCAGTCATACAGTGAGTGACCTGGAGATGGGTGTTTTCACCTTGAGATGCTTCCCAGTTGTTGGGGTATCTCAATCGTTTATTTCTCCTTATTGTACCTGGACCCCACTACTGCTTCTTTAGGACATGATCTTCATGGATCATTGAGTCTAGTTCATAAAACACACTCAGGTCCTTGGGCAGTCTTCTTTGGCTTTGGTTGACAGTTCTTTCTCCTGTCTCACGGCCTTCTTCCATCCCCAGGAGCACATCTACAAACTGATGAAGAGTGACAGCTACGCCCGCTTCCTTCGGTCCAATGCTTACCAGGACCTGCTGCTGGCCAAGAAGAAGGTATCTTTGGGAAGGGCAGGCTTGCCTTTCTTAGCTCTGTTGATTCTCGCTGCTGCTTGCTGCTGGTGTGAAATGAGAAAAAATCATCCGTTGGGTTTTATTTTTCTCCTTTCTTTTTCCCCTTTTTCCCCTGTTCCTCTCCAGAAGGAAACAGTTAGGATCGTCACCACTTAGCTTTCCCCCAGGGACCAGGCTGGTCCCCATTGCCTCTGTCTGCGTGGTTTGTCCACCAGGTAGGCAGCTGTGACCAAATATCACAACCACATTAGCACAGCACACGATGCTGGGTTCACACTGACCCCAGAAAAGTCTTCCATCAGAGAGAGCCTTTCACAGCCAAATGTGGCCCCTTCCTCCTAATCCTCTCCCCCACCTGCCTAGAGAGGAGTATGAGGAAGATCAGGGCAGTCCCTCATTGGGCAGAAAGCCTTGTTGGTTTCCAAGAGACCATCATCAGTATTTGAAGTCACCTCTGGATTAGTCCCTCCTTCTCACCTCCTCCCTCACCCTCAGCCACCTCCACAGGTTTTCCCTTTTCTATCAACCAATAGGTAAATTGCACCCTATCTCCTACCTCCTCCCCCACTAAGAATGAAGGCATGCCTCCTACTGCCCTTAGAGTCATGGGTCTGGAGGGTCCAGGAAGCTGTGCAATGTGATGAATGAAGTTCATTCCTCTGATCCTCCCAGACCTCAAATTAAGGGATGTTCTTGGGGTAGAAAATCAATATCCTTGCCATCTGGAGTTCTTTTCCAAGACAATGACAGAACCTATGTTCCCCCTCCATTTCGTCCTAAGAATCTCCAGGCATGGGTGATCTGTAACTCATCATCTCAGTGGGCTTAGAGCATCTTCTGATTTTAGGGTGGGCTCACCACGTGATTAAAGTCCAGGTCCTAGAGCACTTCATAGCCCCGGCCAGGGAAGAGGACGAATCTGCCTCACACGTCTGCCAAGAGCAGCTCCTGGTGGATTTGGAGGCCAAGCCTACGTGTCGATTCTTCCCCCATTTTTTCCCTTCTCCTATTCCAGAGGAAGGGAGAGTTGCTGTGAAGGACCAGATTCTCAAGAGATGGGTGAGCTGGGTTTTCAGGACTCTGGAACAATGAAACACCAATGAAGATGGGATCCAGGGAAGTTCAGGGAGGCCAGGGCCAGCCAGAGGAGACAAACCCTCCGTGAGCTGCAACTCAGTGGCCAGGGGACAAGAATAATAGGCACAACATGACAGACCTAGAATCAGCCTGACGAGCACACCACACACACACACACACACACACACACACACACACACACACACACACACACAGGGGCTACCAATAGGATTTAAGCTGAGCACTGCCATATTACTATGGTTCCCAGGCCAGGAAACCAGGCTCTTTAAGTCCTTGTACAAGAGGAAAGCCCACCCCTAGAATGGGGTGGCATGTTGTTGGTGTTGTGTTGTCCTTCTGCATTCTCCTACCTGTCTTCCTAGCAGCTTGCTGAGTGGCCGTGGCACGGCTACCAAGGAAGCCCTCCGACTCTGTCTGACAGATGGCTGCCTTTGCCCACCCCCCCCCCCCCACACCTCCTGCACATCTGCAGACACCTGGCTGCTTCCTCAGCTACCCAGTTTTAGTTGTCTGCTGGGGGCATGTGTGTATCTGTGCAAGTGTGTGTTCTCTGAATTTTCCCAGCCTCGGGCCAGGGACCCTGGACCAGGGCTCTAGGACAAGCCAGCAGGTTATCTGGGGATGGAATTCTGCTTTTCCCAGGTAGGAAATGTGGGGAGATGATCAGGCACACCCCAGGTGTGAGAATGCAGCTGGGCTGAGGAGAACATTCAAGGCCTTTTTGCCTTCTCTTGTTCCTGTCCCAGAAACCTCAACCAGGAGTTCCCCAGGGAGGGTCCTGAGCCTCAGTCCTCATGAGGGAGTGTCATGTGCCTGGACAGGAAAAAAGCACTTTCTAACAAAACACACCACAGGCTGTCCTCTTCTGAGACCCAAGACCCTTTGTCACTGCCATGGATGGGCATAGTAGACCCTTCTGGCTCTAAGGACACAGAACAAGAAAAGAGATAGGAAGTCACTGAAGATAACAAACTCTTTTCAAGAGAGAAAATGAGCCAGATGCAGATGGCTCACACTGGAATCCTGGCTACGCAGGGGCTGAGATCAGAGGATCTCTGTTTAAAACTAGGCCAGGAAGACAAATCTGAGAGACTCTATCTCCAGTGAACTACCAAAACCTGAAAATGGAGCTGTGGTTCAAATGGTAGAGTACCAACCTTAAGGGGGAAAAATTTAAAAAACTAAGGAAGAGCTTGAGGCCCTGAGTTCAAGCCCCAGTAGTAGAGAGAGACAGCGACAGAGAGCAAAAGAGAGAGAGAAACAGAGTCCTGACCCAGACTCAAGGTAGCTGATGACTTCCCCTCCCCAGTGGTTGCATCCCTTCCCCCACTGCATACCACTAGCCCTGCCAGCTAGTCTGCTCTCTTGCAGTCTGATGTGGCTGCCTTCGGCCTCCAGGCTACAACCTTTCCAGCTTCTGTGTCCAGGCACAGCCAGGAAAGCAAGGAACAAAACAGCTCAGAGCTGGAGGCCTGCGCAAGGCCAGGCTACGGATACATCTCCTTTAGCATGAGTCCCAGTCCCTTCCCCCTCCCCCTCTCCAAGGAGGCACCGTTTCTCCTAGGATCCTGGTCTCTGTCTCTCCCGTTGGCTCTGCCAACAGCTCTGGCTGCTTCTTCTTTTCTCCTTTTTCGCCCCATTTGGCTTTCGTGTTTTGGTCTTTAGTTGTGGCTGCTGCTGCTGATTGGAAATCACATGTAAGCTGAAGACTTTTTTTTTCCCTGTATTTTTTCTCCCTATCTTTTTTCCCCCCTTCTCCTCCTCCTAAAGCCAGAAAGTGAGCAAGGTCGTAGAACTTCCCTAGAAAAGTTCACACGCAGTGTGGTAAGTTCAGTCAATTTTCTTCCCTCCACATTTCTTTTTGTTTTGTTTTTTTAATTTTCCCCCCCTGTCTTTTTCTTTTTGATTGTCGTCTTCTTTTGGGGTGGGGAGGGAATCAATGCTTTCCCCTCAACTCACCCTTTTTCTTTTGCGAGTGTCTGCAGCTTCTCTTCTGAGGATGGATTTTGCAAAAGAGCACGTGTTCCCCGCTGCAGAAGGTGCACAGCTGACCGCCCAGCCTCAGGCCAGGGCCTGTGATCTCTGTTCAAGGTTTTTGAGGAGGAAGGACCCCACTGCTTCTGAGCCTGTGCGGTTTGTGCATCTTCTGTAGCAGCCTGGGAGAAGGCCATCGAACATACCATGAAACAAATTGGCTTCGAACCATTGCTACATCTCAAAAAAAACAAAACCTCCAAATTTCCCTCTGTGAACTCTGACAGTTACACTGGTGTGGGTCGAAAGCTGATGTTTGCTATGTGGGCAGCTTCGGCTGCATGCAGAATGCGGCCATGCTGCATGGGTTCTGGCAGTGTGGTCTAGCTGGTGTATGTGTTAGTGGCCTCTGCATGAGCTCCAGCTTCCCTGCTAGATCCCTGTCGACTTCATCTGCATAGTGTGACCGGAGAGGAGGGCAGTAGCCCAGGCATGGCACTGTCCTGGGTTCTCCCCAGGGGCAAGGCCTTGTCAAGCTCCCCAGCCCCCAGTTCCTGATTGTGACAATGAGCAAAAACAGGCTATCAGTTCATGACTCTTATAGGAAAGTGTGCTTCCCTTCCTCCCACTCCTCCTGCAGATGCAAGAGGTAGAGACCCACAGACTGAAAGAAGGGAGCCCAGGGTAACAACCAGTGAGGCCCGCATGGAAATTCTAGAGCCTGATCTATGGAATAACACATACCCTTTTCCCTTCCCATGTTGGGCTCTCCAAAATTTGAGCATAGGGCTTAGTGCATAGAAAGCATTCTATCAAAGGCTCACTCATAAGCCACTGTGCCAGGCACGGGTGGCTCATGCCTATAGTTCTAGCTACTCAGGAGGCTGAGATCAGAGAATTGCGGTTTGAAGCTTAGCTTGGGTAAGAAAGGCTGTAAGACTCTTATCTCCAATTAATCAGCAGAAAAAGCCGGAAGTGGTTCTGTGGCTCCAGTGGTGGTAGCGTGCTACCCTTGAGCAAAAAGGAGCTCAGGGACAGTGCCCAAGCCCACCCAGGACTGGTTAAAAAAAATGCCACTGAGTTTCTGTGGTCTTGTCTACCCTGCTAGTCTCAAACCACAGAGAACCAACATGGCAGCTAGGAACTGGGAACGGGTACAGAAAACTGACTACATGGCACTGGCTACATTTCCTCTTGCCAAAGAGTAGAAAACTAGTGGTGCTAATTTGCTGTTTTACCACCTCTAATGCAAAGGAAGTCTTTGTAAACCTTGACTACTGTCTCATTAGTGGATTTATTTCATCCTTTAAACATAAAAACTCTGAGCATCTTGGATCAAAAAGTAATCTTGCCGTTTAGCCGTCGTACTTAGATGTGTTTTACCTGTCTTTAAATAGTATTTTGCATTTGCTATAAAACCATAAATAACTCCAGTAGATGGCAGTTAGAATGTGGTATTCATTCTTTCTCTTTGGAGGTCTTCCCATTCCATAGTCTTTCCTCCTTGGAAATTAGAACATGCAAAATGCAAGGCTAGCAAGCCCCTGGTCTGCCCTCAGGACTGGTTTGGCATAGCCATATGACTTCCCACACCAAGAACATGCCACAGGCTGTTTGAGGCAAGACCTATGGGAGAAAGTTATGGAGTCTTTCTCTATTTTGAGATCCAACTGCTATGAATGGATGATGTTTCTCGAGATTTGCTGAGCCAAGAATGTACTATGAAGGAACTCGTACTCTGAGGTGAAATCTGAGAAAGAAAAGCAGAGCTTTTCTGTGCAGATAGGCAGAACTCTGACAGCCTGGGAGAGTTTCTTCAGGTTGACTTTGTGTGGGCTGAGGATATGAGAGGATAAATCTAGTACTTGGACAAGATGCCATCTTCAGGCTACTTTTCAAGAGAAATAGATATCAGGAAAGGCTAGAATGGGCTTAATAATGATCAGCAAGGGCAATTTATTAATGTCCCTTCATCTCAGAAGTGCTATTGGTTCAGTGGTTCTCCAAGGTCTGTTAACAAGGCAGAACAAGAAGGTACCCACAACTCTCCAAGTGTCACACACACACACACACACACACACACACACACACACACCCATATATACACGGAGGGCTGAAGGCGAAAAATACCTCCAATCTCCTGGGGTTTGGGGCATTAATATAAGAGGCTCAAACTTTAAAAACTACATTCCTGAATTCTCTGCTACTTAGCAGGGCTAAGCTCATAGTAAAACAATATTGGCTATCAGACTACTCAATGTTGGAATACAAGAATTTGGTATCAGCAGCTCAGAATTCTAAGCAGACAAAACTAATGGGCCTTGGAATTTTGACATGCATCCACTGAAAGAAGATTGACCAAATGTTTTATCTGCTACCGACTGCAAACCATGATGCTGGAAAAGATGTGTAAGAAACTCCCCCCCCCCCCCCCGATATTTACTGAAGATAGAAAACAGAGAGAGAAGACAGCTCAAAAGCAGGAAAACAGGTAGCTGGATGGCTCAGTCAGCTAGAGTCTTGTCATGATTGAATCTAGCATTTCCCCTCTCCATCCCCCCCAGAACATACCAGTGTCTCTTCCTTTCTAGTAAAGGAGGAAGATTTGGTGACAAACGTTTTTCCTATGTCTCAAGGCATGTCACAATATAGAAAGATTGTCTTTTGAAGGCTACAGGTATACATGAATCTGAGGAGTGGTTTATTCATATCATGGAAGCTTCTGGAGCTTTGCCACTTGGTGTGCGGAAAGGGTCTGCCCTCCTCAGCAAAGACAGGATGTAAGAGCTTCTAGTAAGAATTTCTTTTTTTGTATGTTTTTATTGTAAAAATGCTGTACAGAGGGTTTACAGTTACATGAGCAAGGTAATGAGTACTTTTCCTATTGAGCATTATTACCTCCTCCTTTGTTTTCCCCCTACCATTCCTTCCCTCCCACCTCCACAACTATCCCCTCCTCCCCCGCCAAAGTTGTAAACAGTTCATTTTCAACGTAGTGTTTTGTACATCTCATTGTTACAATGGGTCAACCTGTATCCTTATTTAAGCATTTTGTTTTTCCCTTCCCCTCCCCAAATTTGAAAAGTGTATCTACAAGATGCGGAGTTGAAGGACATGAGGAAAACATGCCAAGTGCCATGTCATTTGGCACAATGAATCATAGAGCTCACCTTAAACCCTATTTATCTGATGGAAAATGCAGAGCTTCAGAACCAAATATGACTTTTAAAAAATCCATGGCTGGGTATAATGATCCCATAATGCACTTTTTTGCCTGTGCTGGTCCTGGGGCTTGAACTCAGGTCCTGGGTGCTGTTTCTGATTTTTTTTTTTTTTTTGTCAATCATGGGGCCTGAACTCTGGGCCTGGGCACTGTCCCTCAGCTCTTCAGCTCAAGACTAGTGCTCTACCACTTGAGCCACAGCGCCACTTTTGGCTTTTTCTGCTTATGTGGTGCTAGGGAATCGAACCCAGGCACTTGTGATGCAAGGCAAGCACTCTACCACTGAGCCACCTTTCCAGCCCCAAGGTTTTTTTTCCCTCTCAAGGCTAGCATTTTACCACTTGAACCACAGCTCCACTTTCATCTTTTTGGTAGTTTATTGGAGATAAGAGTCTCCCAGACTTTCTTGTCTGAGCTGGCTTGAAACTGTGATCTTTAGATCTCATCTTCCTGAGTAGTTAGGACTACAGGTGTGCACCACCAGTGCCTATCCCATAATCTACTTTTATTCAAGACAAAAACAAACAAACGTAAAACAGGTTGCAGCCAGGTGCTGGTGGCTCACAACTATAATCTTAGCTACTCAGGAGGCTGAGATCTGAGGACCACTGTTCAAAGCCAGTCAGGGCAGGAAAGCCCACGAGACTCTTATCTCCAATAAATTATTCAGAATAAGCTGGAAGTAGCACTCTGACAGCCTGTTGGCCTTGAGCATGAAGAGGCTCAGGGACAGCGCCCAAGCCCTGAGTTCAAGCCCCAGAACTGGCAAAAGCAAAACAAAGCAAAGCAAAAGCAAACAACAACAACAACAAAAACAGGTCTCCTTCTTGGCCTGGCCTCATGAACCCCATGGACACCTAGGAGTCAAGCAAAACTAGGCTAGATTTCAGCTTCTGCTTGACCCTCTACTGCCCTTATACAGTGAGCAGCCTATACAGTACCACTGTAAATGATAGCCCATTTTTCAAGGAGCCCTAGTTTCAGAAAGAACCATAACACAGAGCAGTTTCTCTAGGGGTCCTTCAGACATAGCCTTAAGCTAAGTGAGCTTGTTCAGAGAAAATCTTGGTATATGAGAGCCAGCCATTTAAAGACAGAAATTGCTATGAGAACAAAGGAAGAGGCAGACAAAATCAAGATTGAACCGAGCTCAATTAGACACAGTCAGAAGTATATCTTAGGTGGTAGGGGAGCGAGAAGAAAGGGCTTACGTGCTAAGCTAGACAAAGGTGAGACATGGCTAACTGGAATGGACCTGGGCTTTCTCAAACACTCTTAACATGTCAAACATCAGTTAAGAAACAGACCAGACGTCAGTGGCTAGCATGAAATGCTTGGCTGACTAGCTTAATGACTTTGTTTATCCTATAGGTTTTTGGAATGCGTGCTAGGGTCACTTGGGGGTGCAAGAGGGTAGTTACAAGTTACAACCAATATGGCGGCTACCATCATGAGGATTGTAATCAGATCAGGATCACTTCATAAACCAGAGCCTATAGTTCCTTAATCCTGGCTCACTGGGAAGCTTCCTTTCATAGTGGGTTGTAAAATATGAAATCCACAGCAGGAAACATCTGGCTTTGTCATTTTGTGGTTGTTTTTGTGTCACCTTCCATCAGGGTGTTTGGTAGGAAGTCCTGGACATTACTGACCAGAGAGGGGAGGATCCTTCTCAAATCCAGACCATTCCCAGCCAATCAGTACCAACCAGTCTCCACCATCTTCCTGGTTTTGTGGATGACAGTGAGAGCACAGGATGGCCGGAACAGAAAGGCTTGCCACTCTGGTCTCTCTTTGAAGTGTGTGTTCATTCAGGGTTCCATGGCATTGACCACAGACTGAGGGCTGGGACCCTGGCAGAGCCTGGCTTTGATCAGGTGGACCAAAGGGATGCTTGGGAAGAATAGCAGCAGAAGCAAAAGGCCTTTAGCAGCACCGGTGTGATTTTTCCCTTTTTGGATGGTGGCTAAAGCCATCTGGTATGATCTCCCAGCTAGAGAGGAGAAGTCAGAAAAAGTCCTTTGTGCACAGCTCCATGGAAGAAACCTCAGAGCATGATGGCACTTAGGAAAAAAAGAAAAGAAATGACCCTAGTTTTTAGTTCCCTCGATACCTTTGCCTGGATGCTCTGTTGATGCACCAGCTGTTCCTTAAGACTTCCACAGCTCCAACACTGGGCTACAAAGATGGGGAAAGGGACTGCGGCTGCCTAGGCAACCATAGGAGGCCACAGAAGAGAGGAGCGATGAGGACCAGGTGTCCACCCACCTGCTAAGAGAACATGAAGGGTTGGCTTTGCCAAGAGGCTTCTTAGAACTGCAGTAGCAAGGGCCGGAAGCTGAGGGCATCTTGGCACATGACCAGTGGCATCTCTGTCACAGGCTTTTTCATCCTGCCTGCCAAGAAATGCAGTGGGAAAGTCAGATGGAGATGAAGCTCTGAGAAGCAGCTGTCACCCCACCCCCTTCCTCCCCACCTCTAAGAAAGCCAAGGAAAGGCTGAGAGCCAGAGGTCAGCAGTTCACCCACTCTCTCCGCAGCAGCTCTACAGGAAGAGACCGCAACTCTGGCTGTGCTGCCCGGAAGTAGAAAGCTAAAGCTTTTCAGAGGGTTGTCTGTCAGAGCAATGAACCCAGAAATAGCAGCTCCTTCCCCAGGGGTCCCCCACCCCACCCCCACACCCTTAGCATTTTGTAGGGAACAGCCATGAACCCCCGGTGAAATGAGTTTTCAAATACTGAGACTCAGCAGAGCCTTGGAGGGCTTGGATTTTGGCCCAAAAATCTTTTCAGGCCTCCAGCAAGGGACCATTGGTTAAAATGTTTTACATGGGGTTAGTCTTGATGGCAGACACACTTTGAACACCACTGAGACCACTAGGTCACAGACATTAGCCTCTCCTATGTATCCAGCTATGGTGAACCCCTAGGCTTGGCTAGAGCTGGAGGTAGTCTTCCATAGTGATATTCCAGGGAAGGAGGAAGGAGTAGGAAAACCTGCCTCTCTCGTGCACCAAATGCTATCCCCAAGTCTCTGAACCACTCAGCCTCTGCAGCTCCCACCTCCACCCCCATTCACAATGGCTCCCACTTCTTTTTTTTTTTTTTTGTCAGTCATGAACTCTGAGCCTGGGCACTGTCCCTGAGCTCTTCAGCTTAAGGCTAGCTCTCTACTACTTGAGCCACAACGCCACTTCTGGTTTTCTGGTGGTTTATTGGAGATAAGAGTCTCATGGACTTTCCTGCCTTGGCTGGCTTTGAACCGTGATCCTCAGCTCTCAGCATCCTGAGTAGCTAGGATTACAGGCGTGAGCCACCAGTACCTGGCTTGGCTCCCACTTCTTGCTAACTGTGTACTCTCAGGCACACGCTGGCTCTCTCTGACACCTGATTCCCTGCCCCCCTCTATATAATGACTTGGACTAGATAATCTCTAGTCTCTTCCAGCCCGGGGTGTTCTGCATGTCTGTGCCTCTCTCTGTCCTGGGACTTGTGAGTTATATGAGTCATTCCTAAGAATTAGAGGGAGCTGCCTTCCTGCCCAATTAGCTACCTGATTCAGAAGTGGCTGCCAGCCTCAAAGGCTGGGAAATAAACCATGGAAAGAATTGAGTTGGGGATGTTTACAAAGCCAAGGCAGATGCTGGCAGGAGAACTGAGAGTCTGGGCCCTCCCTCCCTTACAGGACGGGCCCACTCGGTTGTCCAGGGCTCTCTCCTGCACCGTGAGTAGCTGGAGGGCAGAGAAGAGTCACAAAGATCTTGAGGAGTGACAGCACCTTGCCAGTCTTTCCAGTTCTGCAGTCCTCACACTTCTGATCTGGATGCCCAGTATGGTGTGTGTCCGGAGGGGGATGGTCAAGGTCAGCTGGGGGTCTTAGTGTTGCTGCCACTAGTGAGTCACCCTTGTACTGTGGGATCTGGAGCTGTATGCGCACAGGAAGGAATGAAATGTGAGCATTTGGAAGCCATCACTGTGGTTCTGCCACTGCTCCCACACTTCCTGCTCCCTAGGAAACCTGGGGAGGGTTCCTGTTGCTGCTCCTGTCCTAGGGATGGGGAAAGGAAATAAGGGCTAAGAGGAGATAGGGATTAGAGACAGTGCTGTCCAGGTGTGGCTGGGGGCAGGTGATGTCTCCTCCATCTCTGTCTCTCTGTGTCTCTCTGTGTCTCTGTGTGTCTCTGTGTGTGTGTGTGTGTGTGTGTGTGTCTCTGTCTCTGTCTCTGTCTGTCTGTCTCTCTGTCTGTCTCTGTCTGTCTCTGTCTCTCTGTCTCTCTCTCTCTTTCTCTCTCTCTCTTTCTCCCCCCCGACTCCATAGGGAAGCCAATTTCCTATGAATGCTTTATAGCTGGAAAAGGAAAATGTAAAAGTCTGTTCTTTAGAAACAAGCTATAAAATGTGAAACAACAGAATCTGCATGGAATGTTGAGAGATCAGGACAAAAATTCTCCCTGGCAGGGTGGGTGAAGGGGGTGGGGAGAAATCTTTATTCCTCAAAAGGGTCAGAGTTTGGTTGTCATTTTAAGGAAACATGATGCTAGCCCCTGCCATGCCTCTTGGAAGGAGTTTCCCCAGCTGTATGGAGCTGCTACTGTTTTAGCCTGATAGCAGGAAACAAGCCAACATGCCCTCTCTACTGAGTGCCCACTCATAGGGAAAACTCCTCCACGATTCTGCCTCTTGACACATAGGGCTAGTGAGGCTTACTGGGGCTCCCTGCCTCCCTTCACCACCACCACCCCCACTCAGACCCATTCCTGCTTTTCCCAGACCCCAATGTGCCACTCAGTCAACTGAAAATCAAATTCCTCTGAGGCAGAAAGGCACAGCTGTGTGTTTACAGCCTCTGATTCAGATCCAGATCCTGCCCCTGGCAGTCTCCTGGCGAGGAAGGCTGGGGGCAGGCTGTGTGGGTGTGCCAGGAGAAGATCTATTTCAGGAGGTGACCTGCAGCCTCGTGCCATCGTGTTACCTTCTCCCCACCCCCTCTCAGGAAACACACCCTTCTAGAAGGAACTCTCCCTGTAACAGTGGCTGATGGGTGGTGGCATTTCAATCTGCTCTTTGTCACTTGTGCAGTCAGATTCTGGCACCTGTCCCCCTGTAGCCACACGGGAACCACGTGGCCTTCCATCTGTCCAGAGAAATGGCAGAGGTTGAAGGTGAATGAGGACCCAGTGCAGAAGAAACAGCAGGAAAGGCGACCACGCAGGACGCCCGTCTCTGCAGACGACAAAACCCACCCCAGACCTGCCAGGGGAGCAGGGGCACGGCGAAAGAATGACAAAAGGAGATGCCACCATGTATTTGCAGGCTTTGTAATAGCAGATCCTAGAGAAAGGGACCACACTGCCAAGGTCAAGGTCAAGGAAAAAAGACCTAACTCTGCCTATTGTCTGAACTGAAGAATTGAAAGAGAAATTAAAAAGCTCAAAGTCAAAGGATCTGAAAGGCTAAAAAGAAAGACTCTCATGGAGTTGCCCACAAATGACTTCCTGGGATGCTTCCCTTTGTTAAAGCAGCTAATGAGTCTTAGGAAAGCCCAGCACTCTGGAAGGAGGGCAGGCCATTTGAACCATGCTGCTCTGCAGTGTATTGACTCAACGGGACACTGAGCTCAGAGCAGTAGCACTTCCTGTGTTGTGATAGCTTCCAGAAAGCCAGAGAGAGACAAGGTCCTTGGGAATTTGCTCAGTGGCTCCTTAACGGGTAAAAAAAAAAAAGAGAGAGGAATGGAGAGGGAGCTCAGCAACAGCAGAGTTCAAATGATCAAATCCCAACAGAGATGGCTTCATTGGGAGGAATTTTCCATACCCTCTTGCCTTCCTTACTATAGGAAGTGACCCTAACAACTCTATTCCTTGTTCTTAAAAATATTTTTAGCACGATAAGGTTGAAAATAATACCCATTCCTGCTCCGTATATAAGCAAAGCAAGTGCACTCATAGTGCTCAGTGGCTAGTGAGGAAGAGGGTAGTAACCAGTCTATGTCAATCAGAAAGTGATCTAATGGATACGCAGGGCCCACAGCCATGGCTCTGGCCTAAATGACAATACAAATGTACCAACATATTACTATATCTATTGGTCTTGGAAAGTGTCATTCATTTGGTAGATAATGGAATTCTATGCAGAAAGTAGCTCTTTTTAGCTAGATGGTGGGTCAAGAATAGCTAGATAAAAATTAGCCAGATGGAAAGTATTTATTTGAAACTAATTTCACACTTCAGGATAGTTGTTTGTAACCTGATCTATCATTTCAGTTTAAAAAAAATTGAGGAGCTATGGTTTACTATGAGCATAATGTCCACAAAAGCAGAATGTAAACAAACACCTTCTTAAAGAGATTCCCTCTTTAGCTAGGCACTGCTGGCTAATATGTGTATCCCTGTCCGTTCAGGAGGCTCTGAGAGTCGCAATTCGAAGTCATCCAGGTCAGACAAATCCAAGAGACTCATCTCCAATTAACCAGCAAAAAAAAGCTGAAAATAGAGATATGGCTCAAGTGGTACAGCACCAGTTTGAGCGAAAAATCCAAGAAAGAATTCGAGGCCCTGAGCTCAAGTCCCAGTGGCTAGCACAAAAATAGACAAAGAGACAAATTTAGAGTATGATAACCAAAGTGAGAATGAATCAAGAAGAGACGAGTGTTCCATTGCTTTGCGTGCTAGAGGCTACATGTAGAGTTTTGGTTCTCAGCTCCTATAGCTTATCCAGGATTTTCACAAGTCTGGAGAAAATTTAGAAAAGAATAACTGGAGTGAGAAATGACCTGTGGAGGCCACAGCAGAAGAGACTAGAAAAGATGAAGATCAAGCTGACTTGATGGTCATCATGAGCGCTATCTCCACTTGTCTTTTAGGATAAGGAATTCTAGGTTGCTCCAGAGGGCAAAGCTAGAGCAAAGGGATGGGAGATTTGGGAAAGGTCACTCTACTGAAGAATATTCTGGCAGCAGTCACTATCCAGGGTTAAAATCTGGAACCTCAAGGAGCAATGAGCTCAAGGGCTTAAGACTTAGAAGCTGGATTCCCTAATCTCTTCTCACTGGAGTTCTATGCTGCATTAAATGTTTTAAGTGGACCTTTACTGTATTTCATTCAGTGGTTTATAAATAAGTTGTGGGAAAGGAGAGTGGATCATATAAAGGGATTTTTCTAAGACTGGAGGGGGGAGAGATACAGAGAATTACATTAGACTCTGCCTTGAGGGAGAAAAAGCCTAACAATGGCATACTGGAAGCAGAGCAAGGGAAACGCTCAAGAAACGGAATTACTGCCCTTCACATGTCACCTATGCCCCTCTCTCTGTCTCTGTCTCTCTGTCTCTGTCTGTCTCTGTCTCTCTGTCTCTGTCTCTCTGTCTGTCTCTGTCTCTCTCTGTCTCTCTGTCTCTGTCTGTCTCTCTCTCTCTCTCTGTCACTATTTACTGCTGTTGCAGCTAAGCCCTGAGTAACATTGCTGTCTCCCCTGAATGCTTCAAAAAGAGGTCAGCGAGTAGAGGACACAGTCACCTGCTAGGGCACAGGTGTCCATGAACATAGGATGCCCTGGCCCTAGGCTACAGGAGCCTGGCTTGCCACAGTTCCTACTCAGACAGATGCTTTGTTGAAAGCAGGAAAGATAATAAAGCAGTGCCACTTACAGAGAAAATCCAAGTGGACAAGCTGACAGCATGTTGCCAGGCCAGGAACAGAACATGCCCCCAGAGTCTTCCAGCTCTACAGGAATTGCCCACTCTGCTGCTCCCTCCTCATGGGCCCTGCCTTGGGGAGTCATCTTAGATCCAGCTCCAGGGAAGAGAAGGAAGAATTTTCATGTCACATTCTGTTCCGCCATCCTCAAAACCAACCTGATCACAGATGATGACACTCCCTCCTCTCTTAGGCTTCACCAGGGCTGCTTTCAACTCATCATGGGATTGTATAATTATGGTGATTACAGCTTATGGCTTTTTTTCCCCTTCTCTTCATCGTTCGCTTTTAAATTCGTGGAGGCCTCTCATTAAACATGGTGATCCTAGTAAAGTCAGCAAAGTTTTTAGTAAGACATTTTTAGTAAGGCAAAGTCAAAGGTTACTGTGTTCTCTCAGACATTTCTGCAAAAACTTGTCAGGTGCAGTTGGCCTGTCAGCATGGCTCTGAGGCTGGGGAGACCTGAGGACTTATTCACATGGGTGGAGACCATTCTGCACCAGGCCCCTGGCCTTTCGCTTACATCAACATCACAGTGCATGGAACCCCTTGCTTAATGGAACAAATCATCAAGTAAGGACAGACAGCATGGTCTTCATATCACAGCAGATTCTATTGAAGAAAAAGAGTGGGAACATTCCATACAAGATACTACTCAACCTTGTATTCTATAGCAAGACTTTTTTTTTGTGTGTGTGCCAATACTGAGGCTTTAACTCAGGGCCTGGGCTCTGTACCTGAGCCTCTCTGTGCTCAAGGCTAGCGTTCTACCACTTGAGCCACAGAGCCACTCCGGCTTTTTCTGCTTATATGGTACTAAGGAATCGAACCCACGGCTTCATGCATGCTAAGCAAGCACTCTACTACTAAGCTACATTCCCAGCCCTACAGAAAGACTTCTAGGCAAATATTTTGTTCCAGATGATACTGAAAGGTTCCAGGTCGCCCATAATTCTAAATATGTAAAAGACTCATCCATAAACATATGTGGATGATCAAAATCCGGTGGTTATATACTTTGATGGAGATTGACATGGCTTTCCTAGTACCAGTAAAACTTCAAGCCCTACTATTTTCTAGTGTCCAGTCATACTTTTCTCAAATAATTCTTTAGGTCCCTAGGACATCATGAGAAGACTCACTGAGAGGGAATATGGGTTGAGTAGTGGGTAGCAGAACCACCACTGACTTGTCTTTCAGCAATTTCATCCAGGTTTGGTGTCAGGGTTCTCTTCATGTTCACATACCCCAGGGATTACAGACAGGACCACATAGTGAGGTGCCCCTTGCTCTAGCCAGCGCACATCTTTGAGAACCCCTTTGTGGCTGGCAGCCCTGCCTGAGCCACCTAGACTATTCTTCCTAGCCAGTCACCTGCTGCTTATGTCCCCAAAGAGAAAGGAGCTGGCTGGTAGTTGAGCTGCACCAACTACCAAAAGTGAAATGTCAAAAATCTGGCTGTGACACATTAACCATTAACAGTGATCTGCATAGGAATGCAGGAGAGGTAAACTTAGTTCAAAGCAGGTAGCTCCCGTGAGATTCCCAAGAGACCTGGCACAAGCCCCTCACATGCCTGATGGGTAGAGCACATCCTGATAGGGCTACATTGAAATGTAGGACACGACAGGACACAACAGCAGAGGGTATGGTGGCAACAGCTGTCATGGCTTGGGAGCTCACTGTGTTGTACTGCATCATGCGAGGTGTGGCCTGAGATGGACTTTGCTTCTACTCAAGCTCTGCTACTTACTTGTATGACATAAGCAACTCCTCTAATCCTCAGTTTCTCATCCATAAGAGCGAGATAAGATTAAGTAGGAATATATATATATATATATATACATATATATACACATACACATAAATAGTTGATTAGCATACTGTCTTCAATTGCTAGTAGTATTTTATCATTATAATGTTATTTGCTCAGCTCTCTGCTTATTACCATAGTTAATTTCCAACAATATTCTGTGAGGTAAGTGACATTGTACTTGTTTTACATGTGACAGGGATAGGGAGGTCAGTGGGCAACTTCTGTGATAATATGTGCCATGCACATTTATTACAACGGACAGCACATGGTAGCTTATTATTACTGTCCTATTTAACTCTAAGAACTGGTTTCTCTGCTTTCCTGGTAGAGAGAGAGATAATGGGCACCCAGCAGGTCAGCTTATGCTAGACAACCAATCACTCCTAGCCTCTAAATTACTTCCCAGGAAACCGTGGGAGCTGTTCGTCTTGTCAGTCTGGATGGAGCTGAAGAGCCACAGTTAAAATGTTGCCAGAACCTGGCATTTAGCCTCCAACTGAGATTCAGGACCCTAAGGACCAGGCCAGGAATGGTTCTACCCAGGAGATAAGGTGAAGTTCAGTCCTCCAAGTGTAGCTGTCTGTATAACGGAGCCTCATTCCTGGGAACACTCACCTCTAGGATATCTGCCTTTTGTAGCTTTCCTAAGCAATACAACCTCACCAAGTCCAGTGGCTCCATCTGCCAGATAAATAGAGGTTTCTATTTTTTAACAACTTATTACACAGCAAGGTTGTTGAAGGTGCCGGCAGCAAGTGGCAGAAGATGCTTTGAAATCTCACCATAAACCAGACCCCTGGGGCATAGCCTTCTATTGCTTGTAGCACTGATAGAAACAGAAGTGGTGAGGTCATTTCCACAGATGCAAATGGTGTTGTTTTGTTTTGTTTTATTTTCCTGGGGAGAATTCAGTTCCATGTATATATTTTAAGGCAAATGCTTTAAGTTTGCAGTCCTTGTCAGATTGGCATTGTAGGAATTGATGTAATGTAATAGCCAGACATGTGCATGGCTGCTTGTGTACCTTGCATGAGAGGTTTGTGTCAGTGTGTGCTGTATGACCATGCACCTCAGGGTGTATACACACAGGTGTGTATATGCGCAGGTGCACATGCTGCCTGACTGCTCCACACCCAGATGGTCAGTGCTTGGTGCTAATGTCACTCTACGCTGCAGACCTGCATGTGCCTCTGTGCATGGATCGCATGTCCCAGCAGCTGTGTGTGTTTTCTGGGCAGGGGCGCCTCTGAAGCCACAGATCTTCACGGTTTCAGCTGGATAAGTTATTCTTCACTTCCCTTCCCCCAAACACAATTGCCTAGTGCTGCTGGCGCAGAGTCAGAATGGCCGCTGCATTTCACCCCCGAGGTGGCTTCCTTCCAGCAGTGGGTGAGTGATCCGGCGTCCGCACACTCTCTAACCTTGGGGATCCTTCTGCATTATTAGAAGGTGCTCCAAACTCCAGCAGAGATGGTCTTGTCTAGAACCTCGGCTCTGCCCACGACTCCTGTTCTGGCCCCACGGAAGATCACTAGCATCTATTTCTTCACGTCCCTGTGTTTTTTCTGCTCATTTTTGCATCCCGTTTGTTTTCTCCTTCTTAAGAAACAAAGAGCTTCAAGGTATAGAAATGAGTCTGAGATCAGTCCCTTGTCCTAGAGGCAATGCACAAGTGCCATCTTAAGGTAGCAGAATGAGTCAGAAACACCTACTTCCTTTGAAGACATTTTAAAATCCAAATAGCAGGATCCTTAGGTTTCCTCTTCCTGTTACGGATTCCGTAACCCTTCCTCCATGGGCCCAGGGCCAAGTCCTGCCAAGTCTCACATTTCTACATGCTAGACCACCAGGGGAGAAGGAAGCTGGGAAAACACCTATCCTCAGTCCCATGGGAACCCAAAGCATCTGACAACATGTGAAAAGGCTCCAGGGAACAGGGGAGTAGGAAGGTGTTCTGTGACTGGGAATTCTAGCGACCCAGGTTTCTGTCCAGGGAACTCTTGAAAACATTGCTTCGTTACCTGTAACCTGCGGAGTTGCATTCCTGGTGGTAGGGAAAGAAAGGGAATACAATGCCCTCCTTGCAATGTATCCAGATGCACATGGACAGTCACTGAGTGTTGTGCCTTTGGGGAGGTAGGGACAGTGAACAGATCAACAAGTTGACTGCCCATACCTTCGAGCCTCTGCCTGGGCAGCTGGCTTCATCAGGATCCCCATCAAAGGCACATTTTTGCAGGAGATAAGTGCCCTTAGGGAGATGAAATGAGGTCCCCAGGAGAATCCTCTGCTAGCAAGCAAGTGGCTTCATCTTTTGATATTTTTGTCCATGATATTGAGTCACTAAACTTCAGTTGCATACCCCCATGTAGTCGTAGTCAAGGGTTACTTGAACTTTCTAGCTGGGGGGTGGGGGGAGTACATTGAGCTGTTGCCAATAGCAACATAGTCACCTCCCTGTTTCCTTGAGTCTTGTGGCTTTTGCCTAATTTGAAGTAAAGCAGAGCTTAGATGCCCAAGTATATTTAGGAAAGAAAAAGAAAGAAAAGGCAGGCATTGTGTGAGCCCCAAGCAGACATGCTCGCAAGGGGCTTTGTGAGCAGAATCCTCTTTCATGGATACTCCACTCCTGAGGCCACCAAGAAGTTCCAGCCCCAAGTGTAGAAAGAGTACCAGAATTGTTCAGTTGGAGAAGAGAAGAAGTCAGAGATCCATTAGGAAAAGGGGGCATTTCTGCTGTATGGGGATTCAGAGCAGCAGGGGAAATGGAAATGCACAACTTGGAAAAGAGGCCGGGAGCTTGTGCCTGGGCATTCTGCCACCAATGTAGGGCTCAGCTGTTCAGTCCTCGTCACTCCCAGCAGCCCTGCCTACTTCCAGATTTGTCCTAGCACAGCTGGAGGGTGACTATGGAGGAAGCGCTTCCACCTCTCACTAGAAATGCCAAGCAGAAGCTATGGAGTCTGCAGTGAGCCTGAGAGATGAGGCTGAGGAGGGCAGGAGCACCAGCCCAGGGAGCACTTCCCCAGCCTGTCAGACCCGATTCGTTGATCTACAAATCACTTGAAGCGGGTTCAAACTGGAGTACGGCCACTCTTTCTGGTCCACGTGAGAAAGGCAAACGTCCGACCTGTTTCCATTCTCCCTGAGACAGTCACTGGAGGAGACTGTTGATACTAGTAACACAGGGTCACACACAGAATTGTGGTTTCACCTGGCCTGTCCAGCCGCCACGGCTGTTCATCTGCATGCACCAGCCCAGCCCACAGTCACCAGAACCCTAGTACAGTGCATAGGTAAACTTGTTATCCAGAAGGGGGTCCTTCCTTGTCATAGCATTCTCAAAAAAGGGACAAGGTGAAAACCCCTGAGCAGGGCAGAAATTGCCTAACATGGCTTCAAGGACTGAAGGTTCTTTTTCAGATAGAAGAGAAAAATCTCCCTTCACTGCTTGGAACACTGGGGCAGTGGGGGTGGGGGGAGGGATGGAGGGTGGAGGAGTCCCTAAGAGTTTCCATTTGCCTTAACAGTCACAGTCATGTGAAATGTAAGTGTATAGCTCAAGAAGCCAACCAGTTCCACTGATCAGCTGCCTGCCCTCAGACAAGATACTTTCAGCTCTGATCTGAGTGTGTTTCCTCACCCATTAGAAGAGGTTAAAAGAATGCCCAACCAGTAAGGATGTTGTACATTTTTGCAAATGTTCGCCATGGCTGGTGGCTGGTACACTCCAGCGCTCAGTGGTCCTCTGATGATGAGACTCCTCCCCGCCCTGCCTGCCACATCAAGGCCTGGACAATCGGAAGAGGAGAATAGTTGCAAAGGGAGGTATATGAGGTACAGATGCTAGTTAGTTGGGGAGGATAAGCAATTCCAGGAGAAAGGCTATGGATGATCAGGAGATAGGTGGGTCCTTCTACATTAATCCAGATAAGATGGTTGGTGACTCCACTCTTCCCAAAATAACCATTTTAATAAGTTAAAAAAAGTCACTGGTAGAGGGCTGGGAAGTTGGCTCCGTGGTAAAGTGCTTGCCTCACATACATGAGGCCCTGGGTTTGATTTCTCAGCACCACAGAAGCAGAAAAATCCAGAAGTAGCTCTGTGGCTCAATGCTAGCCTTGAGCTGAAGAGCTGAGGGACAGTGCCCAGGCCCAGAGTTCAGGCCCCATGACAGACATAAATAAATAAATAAATAAATAAAATCACAGGCAGAGATCTGACCCTGTGAAGAAGGGTTCCAGTGCCATTTTCTAGAAATTTGTTTTCCAGTAAGAAGAGTGCTGGGTTAATTCCATATTTCCACAGTTCCCACGGCAAAACCTGGTGGTGGATACCATTAGAAAGATGATGATGGGTGTTTTCCAAAAATTCCATGATTTCTACTTTGATCCTCATCTTCTTTATTTTTTAAACAGATTTAGGCCTGAGTCCATTTAGTGTATATTAATTTTTTTAGCCGGTGAATTTTTTTGTCATTAATTAGTTTCACCTATCTCTTGTGATTTTTTAAAAATTGGTTGTTGTTGTATGTTTGTGGTATGTCTTCTTAGAAAAACACTTGAATAAAGAGAATATTTTAAAACCTAATAAAATGCCCTCAGCTCCTGAGAGAGATCAGAAAGTTGGTTCAGGCCCCCAAGAGGAATACAGAAAGTGCATTTTGCCACAGGGCTCCTGCCCCAACTCCCTGCCAAAGGGTGAGAGCCAGAATATTCTCTCTTCCTTCTGAAGCTGTTCTTGCCTGGCTCTCCTTCAGATTAGTGCTGTATAGTCTTTAACTCAGCCCATTACTTGAGTTTCCCTCATGTGATAAGCAGTGGAGAGTAGAAAGTGCTTTAAGCCACTCTGTTTTAACTTCCTACCACCTCCTACCAGAGTTCTTAACACCCCTAAGCCATCCCAAACAGGTATCACTCTCACACAACACTGACTCCCTATTAAAATCATTCCTTTGCCTTGCTCAGTGGAAAGGGAACAACTCTCTAGGTGTCACCTTATGACTTAGGCAGATTCTCCATTTCTGCACCCCCAATCTTGGACCCTCATCAGGACACCTTACCTTTCTACTCTGCTCCTGAATTCCTGACTGCTCTTATTGACAACTCCCTCGCTTGGGCCAGCAATCTCATAAATATACATCTTCTATGAACCTGAGCACCAGGGACCTTCAAACTCTTTTGGAAGGACAGTATATTTCTGTGTTTTTTGGGGGGAGGGGTTCTTTTTGTTGGTGGTGGTGGTGGTGGGGCTCAAAATCAGGGCCTAGGCACCTGAGCTCTTTTGCTTAAGGCTAGTGCTCTACCACTTTGAGCCACAGCTCCTCTTCCTCTTGTTGTGAGGAGTTTTTTTGTGGTTTTTCTTTTGTTTTTGTTTTGTTGTGCCAATCTGGTCCTGGACATTGTCCCTGAGCTTCTTGGGCTCATGGCTAGTGTTCTATCACTCTGAGCCATAACATTGCTTCTAGTTTTCTGATGGTTAATTGGAGATAAGAGTCTCATGGACTTTCCTACCCAGGCTGGCTTCCAATCATGATCCTCATATCTCAGCCTCCTGAGTAGCTAGGATTACAGGCGTGAGCCACCAGTGCCCAGCTAAGAACAGTATATTTCTGGGGATTCCCACTTCTTGTCAAGTAGAGAAATTTTGTGAATCCTATTCAGGAAACTGCTTTTTTGTGTGTGCCAATCCTGGGGCTTGAACTCAGAGACTGGGCTCTGTCCCTAACCTTTTTTGCTCAAGGGTAGAACTCTACCACTTGAGCCACAGCTCCATACTTCTGGGTTTTCTTGGTAGTTTAGCGATGATAAGATATCATCACAGACTTTCCTGCCCAAGCTGGTTTGGAACTGTGATCCTCAGATCTCAGCCTCCTGAGTAGCTAGGATTACAGATGTGAGCTACTAGCCCCTGGCTCAGGAAACCACTTTTTTTTTTTCTTCATTAGCAAAAGTGAAAAATGCCTGTGTATCTCACCAAAGAGATTGGTTTGGGTCAATGGAAGCTAAAAATAGTGTTCCATGTTCATCTGTAAGTCCTGTGGAAAGTTCCAGTTCCCCTAGCAGTGGGCTCTGGGTTTCTCCCAGGGAGGAGAGGAAGCATTGAAGTTATCCACAGGAAAAGATGGGACCCAGAGTCTGAAAACCCCTAAGGAGTGGGAGATGCCCCGCCCCCAGTCAAGGCCTAATTATGTAGGGTGAAATGTACAGATCTGACATAGATGATTCAACAAATTTGACCAACGTATACACCTGTGTAAGCTATCCCCACCACTCTAGAAAGTTCCCTCATGTTCCTTCCCAAGCTATTCCCAGAGGCAACCACAGTTAATTTCTATCTCCATAGCAGCCTAGAGTTGAACTAATGCCCTCCAGAGCTATGATCTTTTATCTATATGCTATCTGAGAAAATCCCACTAGCACCTCAAATATCTTTAGTCCCTCAGGGTTCTCCCTGAGCCCCTAGCATTTGGCTCTGCTGTCTCCAGCATGCAATCAAATCCCCCACCCCCACCCCAGGGCTCGTTTATTTTTTTGGAGCCACAGCCTTCCTCTCAGCCAATGAGTTTAGCATCAGTCTCCCAGGTAAGTAAGTGGCAAAAGCTCTTGGTAACCCAGATCGTGCATGCTTGGTTGATTTATATCTGGAAGTGCAATGCACCGACCCACAGCATGACCAGCGGCATGTCGACTTTTCCTAAAGCGCTGCACAAAAGGAAGCAATTCCTTTTGTGTGTTTCCTTCTAGAAACAAAGGATTCCATCAGCACCTTCTTCCAGGCTTCTAGTCATCAAGATGACCTCAGAGTTTGAAGTGATCAGTCAGAGTGGAGGGTGGGAATTGAATGTGTGGGTGTTTGTGAACCCAGCACTCAGCCCTTGGCCCGTGAAATTGAAGGATCTCAACTTCTAATGGATTACAGTTGGCCAAATGTCTTGAAGGTGAAAAGCGCTTTGTCTGTATGCAAAGCTTTGGTGTCTGGAATGTACCTTCTACAGCTCAGTTCTTAATCACAGTATATTTTTCCACTTGGACAAAGGCTGTCTGCTAATAGCATTTTCAACTACCTCAGCTGCTTCACTCAGCTATGCCAAGGCCTTGGGCTGAGCTGGCTTCTATTCCTTGGCACTTTGGTCTGTTCCTAGCTGACCAGCACTGAGGAACATCACACATTTGCATGCTGGGGAAAAAAAAGAAAAGAAAAGAAAAACCAACTCTGACAAGGCGAGTGCCAAGCACAGGAGGAGTGACCACTCCCCTTACTGAGGGCTTCCGTCCAAATCATCCAACTGGAGCCAGGGATGGCAGGAGACAGGAAGAGAGGATGCAGGTGGGAACGCTCTTGTCTCCAGGCAAGAGAGCTGCCTGCAAGCCCATGGGGCATATCCTTTGGTGCAGCTCATCTCTAAGCACAAGTTGTATCTGCTCTGAGATTTCACTTTGATCCCTGAACGCCGCAGGAGCCTCAGCTCCTCGGAAGGCAGGCTGCTGCTGAGCCAGTGGGTTTGCAGGATCTCTTCCCCAAAGCCCTAGGCCAGGCATCTAGCCATGCCTGTGTCCTGGGTGATTAACCATCTTCCAGCCCAGCCCAGCCCTCCCTCCCTTACCCAGGAGGTCATGGTGTTGCAGTTGGATTGCAGCTGAGCTGAGCTGCTTCCACAGCCATCCTGAACCTCTATGACCTCCATCTTTAGCAGCAGAACTGGCATTTGGTAAATGTATGAGCTCAGCAGTGGGGAAAGAGATTTTCTTTAAAGCCAAGAACACCACCTGGAAGGTCATGAGGTTGGGAAGGATCCCAGGAGTAGCCCCAGGCTGGTCAGCTGCTTTCTCCTGCCCTAAAGTCCCAGAAAATGAAAGCTACGGGAAGAAAGCAGGACGGGGAGCAGGCACTTGCAGGCTGGCCACAGGTCTGTGAAGTCAGAGCTGTGAGGCTGAGGGCTGGGGCTCTGCAGGAGGAGATTAATTAGCGACTCCAGGCCCAGCCTGGGTTTTTGTGTTTTTTGTTTTTGGTTTTTTTCTGTAGAGCTGGGAGGGGCTGAAGGTAGGGGTGCCTTAGGGCCAAAGTCACCTAAAACAATCCTCCAAAAATAATATCTCCAACCGCCTTCAACCTACCACTTGTCTACAGCCAAAGTGACTTCACTAATGAGGAGAAAGCTGTAATGAGGATTTGGTCAATTGGTAAACCTTTCCTTCTTGGTCTCTGGGTTTTTAACATATACCTTGACAACAGTTTCTTATTCAGGTTCTGTGATTTTTTTTTCATATCTGCTAAATAAATTTTTTTCATATCTGCTAAGTTGCCTCATATAGGAACCCAGAACATAGATATTTTGGTACACAGTGTGTAATGTGTGGCCCTGGTGGGGGAGGAGTGGAAGGAAAAGGAGGAGCTGGTATTGGGTATATAATGACTATAGCAACAGGCAGTGCCCAGGGTGAAAGCATGATTCTTTTGTGCCTTTCATGGAAGCAGGAGTAGATATGAGTGAGAGAGGAGAGGAAACTCCCACAGCAGAAGACTCCTAGACTCATATTGCTCTGGAAACCCCACCATACACAGGCTTGCACTCTCTCTCTCTCGCTCTCTCTCTCGCTCTCTCTCTCTCTCTCTCTCACACACACACACACACACACAATCCCATGCTTCCTGCCTTCAGGCCTTTACTGAGAAGGTACAGTCCCAAATGACCCAATGAAATGACAAATGTTTCACATTATACCTAAGAAGAACTTTAGATGGTTGGGAGAATGATAGCTAGGGATTTGAGACAAAATCTAGAACTGGTAGGGAAGACTTGAAGGCTAGCCTCTGTTTTCTAAGAGCTACTAAGGCACCTACCATGATCTAAACAAATGAGTTGGCCACCTTGTTCAGTAAGTCTCAAAGACTGATTCAGGAACCTTCTAGGACTTAAAAAAAAATTCTGATTTAAAAATTCTTAGTCTAGTGTAACATACCTTGCTGCAGGCCAAGAAAATTTGAAGATTCAGATAAGGTTGTTGGTGGGGAGATTTGTGTGTGTGCATGCATGTATTTTTTTTAAACATAAGGGGCTTAATGAAAATGTTTTGTCTTGCTAGTAGACTAGGAAATGAAAAGAAAGGGGAAAAGGCAGGGAGGTAGATACAGACTTTCCAAGAGCTCCTTAAAGCAATTCTTTTTCTAGACAAGCCCCATCCAGGCCATCAGAAACCTTAGTCAGACTGGCCATATCCCTCTATGGGGATCTAAGCCAAATGACACAATTGTCCTACATCTAACTAAACCCAAGCCTGTGTTGCTCATTTATTAGATACCCTTTATCCATCAATTCATCAATCAGCGGGTTTATTGAGTACCCTAGCAAGGTTTACAAACCAGATCAATTTTTTTAATTACATCCAACTTACACACAGCCAAACCTAGTAAACAAGAGGCGCCCACACTCACTTGGAAATGAACGTGAGGAACTGCTGGCCCCTGCATTCTCACTCCAATCCCCATAGTCCTTTGCTGCAGGGAGATCATCTGCTACCTTTACAGATGGCAATGGTGTCACTGACCTGCTGTCAATAGCACGATGGGTTTGAGTGTTTTCCCAGACACAATGATCAATCCGCCTGGGCGCAGCCACACTCTCTCTAGACCCTTGCCCAAGGATATGGATTTCTAAAAGAGTGAACAAAAAATAGGTACAGCCTCTGTCAGGAAAATAAGCAGAACTACTGAGCCTCATTCATCTTCCCCCTCCCTTACCCCCTTGTCTAGTCTTGACTCCACTCCCAGATCAGAGGCCCCTCAACCACCTCTCCAGGGTATGTAGATGACTGGACTTGCCTAGGACCTCTGTGTCTCATGCCTGGGCCTCCTGGGCCTACTTATAGTAGGATCTTAAAAACTAAGAATAGCCACATTGGTTGTAAGTAAAGAGCTTGTAGACTTCCTAGCATGGAGTCATCAAAGTTGGCCTCTGAAGGCCAAGGGAGTAAAAAGCATGAGGAACAGCAGGAGGGCATGTCTCTGGGGCCTCTAGTGACTTGGGCTTCAACAAATGTCCCTGTTACTTTCACAGACCCTGCAACTGTCACCTAGAGGACCCAAAGCCTGTGTGTCTATCAAGCAGGACTCACAGGTCCTTCGGCATTCCCAAGACTGAATTAATCCCTTGGTTTCTAATCCCTCAGATCCTTAGTCACCCATCTGTTTGGATCAACCTATCATCCCTGACCTCAATACTCCACAACCCACCTATTTTTCCCCAACCCATGGAAAAACATGTTTAGGAACAGCCTACGGCTTTAAGAGATGCTCTGAGGGTTTAAATGCCCGGCTTTGGGTAAGTAAAACTTCGATACTCCTAAAACGAATTGCAGAAACATACCATCATCCCACCCCACCCCAACATGGGGTACAGGTCCTGCAGATCTGGCCTCTCCAACAGTCCTCCATTAGTGCTCTGTACCAAGAGATCCCATGTGAAACTGGTCATTGGGTTGGTTGGTCATTTGACCTTTTATGTTCCATGCAACAATTAATTCACCTGTCTGGCTCTCTGTCTCTGTCCCTCTGTGTGTGTGTGTATGGGTGTGCGTGCCCGTGTGTGCTTCTGTCGGCTGTCTCTCTGCAGGGAAAGTCGCTGGCGGGCAAGCGCCTCACCGGCCTGATGCAGTCCTCCTGACCGTCCCCACCGCAGGGCCGGGACCTGGGCCTGCAGAGAATCCGGGTGGCCGGCGACGTTCTACATCGGCAGAAAGAGCTTCCTTGCGGGGAGATTTGGTCACTGTGAAGGAGAAAGAGTGAGGGCCATGGAAGGCAAAGGTGGGGGCCACGGTGGGTGAGCGGAGAGACCAGAAAGAGAGTCCACTGCGCTGGGCAGCCTGGAGAGGTCCCTATCGCCAGGATCTCTTCCTTGTCCAGTTGAGCACCAATGCTCTTTCTCTCAGAGGCCTCCTTTCTGACTGCATCTGGAGCTAGATCATCTCCTGGGGTTCCTATGTGACTGTCACTTGAGAATACATTCTTATGATCCTCATTCCTCAGGCCATCTGGGGGAAATCATGCCTTTGGGCAAACTCAAGAGGGAGGGTGGGGTCCTTGACACATGCAGTATTATGCATCACCTGCCTGCCCTCTCTCTGATGGACACGCAGTGCACATCATAAATTGAGCCACCATGTCCCATCGCCATCCTCTCCCCCAGCCCTCCCTCCTGCTCCATGACCATGCAGGTATAACCGGCCAGTGCCAGCAATGCTTTCGTGTGAAATGTCCAAATCACATCTTCAGCACTAAGGAAACGTCACCTCCAGCTCTTTCCATCCCCTTGGAGAGCAAGTTTTGAAGAGGTCCCCACAGACCTGCTGGCCACCTTTGGGTCCTGTCAAATGTGCACTTAGGGATACATGAGGATAGGTGACAGCATGCCTTTTTAGCAGCTGATGACCATCTTTCTAAAAGTTATCCTTTCTTCCTATTCTAGTTTTTGATTTGTTCCTCTTGTTTTACTCAAAATAAACAGGGCCACGAACACAAGGCCATTGGGATTCTCCCCTCCGGCAGCCCCACTGCGGGGGATGTGGCTGGATCACAGATCGCAGAGCTGGCTGTACCCTCCTTCCCCCCCCCCAACATTGGCATCCTTCCAGGCACAGCCAGGCCCTTTCTGTCCCCACTGTGCCTGCAGCTGGGGGAGAGGGGAGAATGTGCCAATGCCAGGGTCACAAGGTTCCATTCCCAGTTTTGATCTGAGGACTCAGCTAAAGCACCCCATTAAGCAAAGCTTATCATCTACGAGGACGCAAACCTTGCAAAAAAAAAAATCCCTCATGTTCCCTCTGTGTGTGTGTATACAAGTGTCAAAATGACTATTTGCCAACTTGGTTGTGAGGTCATATATGTAAAGCACCAAGTGAGGTGCCAGACACGTAGTAGGTGCTTAGCAAATGGTAGCTGATACTGTCATTATTGTCGTTGTTACTGTGATACCCAGAAGCCCCTAGGACAGCATTGTTTTTGAATTCAGACACTCATATCCCTTTCCCACCTGCTATGATGATCTTCCTTTGATCTACTTTGGCCACAGGTGAACAATCTCCCTTGGGAGTGTATAAACAGAGCACCAAGAAGGAAACAAGTGATCCATGGTGTTTCTTTACCCATGCGGGCAAATTTACCAGCTGGTGACCAAAGGCTCAAATGTTTGTTTGCAGACCTGGCTTCCTGGGTGCTTCATATGGCCCATCTTCCAATACCCATTTCTGAGTCCTGTCTGTGCCTACCAGCCTCTCCGCTCATCCCTTACAAGGGAGCCACTATGGAGAGAAAATCATTATAGTTGTTTCTTTGTGCATTATTGACACTATATTTCATAGTTCCTAGTGGAAACTAGAGAATGTCTCCAAAGACAACCAATTTTTGGTGGACACACAGCCCCTGACACTTTGTAGACACTCCCCTGACACTTTGTAGACACTCCCTAGGGTCTTTTGACTCCCCTTTTACTTTCCCCCATTTTTTTTTTTAAATTCTCTCCCACTCCATACAACCTTTCATTTTAGAACAAAATTGTAGCCCAAGTTTATCTACAACCAACATTGCCCAAAGAAGGCCTTCTCCTTTCTCTGGCAAGGAGTCCCAGGCTGTACTGACTGGAGACACTGGGCATGTGACAAGGGTGTTCTCAAACAGAAGGCACTGCCATGACCTATGTTATTCAAGGCAAGGGGCATAGATGCCTCCTGACTCTCTACCAGATGCAGATAGCATTCTAAACCAGGCTGTACACAAAACCTGGCCATGACAATGCCTCATTCTCCCCTAAGTTCTTGGCTGCTCCTCATCTATGCTGGCTTGAGAATGGGCCTTACCATGGAGCTCCTCAGAGAGCCTGCCTGACTCAGGTAGCCTGAGGCCCTGAGGTAGACTAGGCTAAAGGCCTCCAAACATCTCTTAAGACATCCAGAGAGGAGGGCAGGGTCAGCAGGCTCAAAAGAAGGAACGAAACATCAGATGGATTCAAACCCAGAGCAATAATCCTCTCATCTGCAGCCCACAACAGAGGCAAGCTCAGTCATGTCCACAACTATCTGTTCCTTAGTAGATCAAGCCAGGCGCTGCAAAAAAGGAAGTAGAACAAGGTGGCCCTGACCAAGTTGTTCCATCTACCATGAAGACCCTGTAATGCAAAGATTCAGAAAATTGGGACTTGGCCAGCTCCCCATGGGCCTGATCTAAAACTGCAGATGAGATAGGAAGTTTGAAGACAGCTCTTTAGCAGAACAGATTCTTCTATCCTCCCTCCCTGCCACGGGGTGGGAGGTAGGGGGGAGGGAGGGGGGGTCACGAGGATACTCCCCTAAGTATGGTCTCTGGGCCCCAAATGGCTCCTCCTGAGGACTCATAGGGCAGGAATCATTTTGGCAATGTCATAGCCAAAGCACCAGGGAAGAAGGCAACCACCAAACCCTCCCTCCCAGGTGAGGCCTATACCAGCCATAGTGGGCACTTGGCTGAAATGTTTTCCATGTGTGAGAAAATAATACAACTGGCAGGTGGCCTAATAGCACCCAGACAGCTCAAATTCTCTGAGCTGAAGAGAAGCCTCCTGGTTTTCTAGAAAGTTCAATATCAGCTTTGCTTTCCTGAGAAGGCATTGTTGTACCCCAGGACTAAAGTGGGTCCCAGCTGCCCGTGCAGTTGGCTGAGACTTTATTCCAAGCTCCCCACTGCTGAATCGCTGAGTAGCAGGCCAGCACCCCCAGAGGGGTCTCTTGTAACTTTTAAGCTTCTGTGTGCATTAGCTGAACACTTGGGGACACACTCTGGGGTTCTTCCCTGGCAGGATTCCTGGTATGTTCAAACTACCTCACCAACAGGATGCGGAACCAGGAACCTGCTCCTCTGCTCATTGTGGAAGTTGACCCCTCCCACTCAGCTTTACATGCACGCGCTTCAAAAGCCACCACCAAGACACCTTCCCAGAAGGTGGGAAGGATGGAAGTTTGCTGGTCTTTAGGCCATGCGCAATGTATGGGGGGGGGGGGGTGGGGGGAGAGGTGTTCCAGTAAGTTCCAGGAGATCTGGGAAGATCTAGGCTGAGGGAAGAAGAGAAATCTGGCTGAGATGAATATGGACTGTGGAATAATCAAACAGTGGCCAAATAAATAACTCATAACTCACCACAGGACCCTCTGAAGAGAGACCTGTGCTCACGTAACCATGGCAACAGCAGAAGCCAGCAACCTACTCATTAGTGCCACCCAGTGATAAGACATCCCCTGGACAAGAGCCAGGGGCCATAAAGTAGCAAATGTAGCAATAAGGGGCCCAGGGCCCTCAATGCACAGGGTCCAAATGACAGAGACTCAGCCCACTCCCCAGCCCCAGTGAGGCTCAGTGGCAGCTGCTGTCGGCTGTGTGGGGGAGGGGAGGCCCTGTTCACAAGGCGGACTCCTGATCCATATCCTATGCCCACTCACCGCATGATCACGGACACGTCAGAATGGTCTTCTCATAGTGCATGTGGTTCTCATTAGTTTATTTTTCTGGAATTATTGGGGAAATTGAAACCCAGAACCAAACATGCTAATAACAATCTAATAATAAATGACTTGAATCCACTACAACCCAGCCAGCTCTGTGTGACTCTTTGGTTTGAGGACTCATGGTGGAGCATTTGCTTCTAGGGAAAAAAAAAAATTCTACCACTCCCCTACTGCTTCCTGCCCTGTTGCCCTATTATAACAGAGAGGTGGGGTGGACAACTGTTTCTCTCTCCTAAGGATGCCAAATGGCTCAGAAAAGCCAGATCAGCAGTGTCACCCAAAGACCAAAGGCCCTGAAGGGCTGTCAGGGGGTCTTTGGCTGCATGATCTCCATGTCCCACTGAGCTCAGGTGAAAACCCACTGACTGCTTTGAAACCCTTTTGAATAAAGTCCCCAAGATTGAAGTCTAAAGCCTACAGCCGGTGCTCCTTACGGGGAGTCTTGGCTTCCTGAGTGACAATCTCATTCTCTGCTAATGTCGAAGCAGCAGGACTTAGAGTCGGGCTGATGAGAGGAGAATGAGAATAAAGTCAAAAGGACCATCGACTGATGGCAGGGCTGGCACCCAACTACGTGTTTCAGTGACAGAATTTTCACTCCCCAAGGTAAAAAAAAAAAAGATCTCTCAGATGTAGGCAGAGGTCTTCAATCACATCTGGATGGGAACCAACACATCTCTTTACCCCAGGGCCGCCTGTCTCCTTGACGTGTATTTTCTGCCATCCAGGTCAAGATCAAGGTCACACCCATCTCTGATGGGGATCCCCATACTCAGTGGCGCCCACCAGATCCTGGCCCCAACACAAGAGCCATGCTTTCCTGTCCTCCTCGGTCATAGCCAACCCCTCCAGGGAACCTGAAACCCCTCCTCCCTAGCCAGCCATCTGGTTTATTTCCAGTATCTTCATCTATCAAGCTGTCACTGTGTGCTCGCAATTCTACAGACCAAGGACTGAGATCTGCCGTTAGGTCTAAGATAAAGTAGGGCCTTGGAGGTACTACTGAACTCTAAGAGCTATATCCTCTGAGGATGTCCAAAAGCTTCCCTGACTGCCCCCACCACCCCACCTTTTCGCCTCTTGGGGATATTTAGTCAAACAGGTGTATGTGCCAGCTTCCAATTGTTTATCAGTCCCAGTTCCTGAGGAGCCATCAGGACCTCCCATAGTGTCTCTGATCCTAGGACTTTCTCCAAGCAGGCAACATCTGCAAACAAAGGCCTCCATCAGATGGGTACAGGCCTGCCTGGACCCACAGGGCCCTGCCCAGTGTATGTTCCTGAAACCTGCTCACCTCAGAAAGAGCGCTCATGGGAATGTGTGGTGTTTCGATGCCTGCCATCAACTACTTCCCCTGTGTCCAGCCCTTTAGAATCTGCAAAAGGGTTTCTAGGATCTGCCCCAGACTTCCATACCCTGAAGGAAAGGCTCCCTGGCCAATCAGAGGTTGGAGGGCAGAAGGGAGAGGTCTGGTTATTTTATTTTGTGTGTGTGTGCCAGTCCTGGGGCTTGAACTCAGGGCCTAGGCATTGTCTCTGAGCTTCTTTTGTTCAAAACTATCACTCTACCACTTGAGCCACAACTCCACTTCTGGCTTTTATTGTGTGGGAGTGGGGGCATTAAATAGTTGATTGGAGATAAGAGTCTCAAAGACTGCCCAGGCTAGCTTCAGACTGAGATCCTCAGATCTCGGCCTCCTGAGTAGCTAGGATTACAGGCATGGGTCCCAGGCACCCAGCCTAGATCTGGTTAATTTGAAGGGGCCTAGGGTGGGTGTGGGGTCTGCAGCTTGGTGTGAACTCCATCTGGAACACAACTTTCTGTCTGGTTTGCTCCTGCTCTGTTTTCCACAGAACCATGGAGACTCCTTGACCAGGTCTAACTTCTTTCAGCTGACAACACGGAGAAGCAGCCCTTGATTGCAGAGACCGAGTCACACACCTTCCGTCTGAGCTTTTATCTCTTCATTCAGAAAATAAGAATTTCAAAATCAGACAGTAGCTGGGAACTAACATAGAGGGGTTAGCTTGTGTTTCATATGTAGTATGTGCTCTCTGAAACCAGTGTGGGTATTAGCTAGAACTAGATCTGAGTCAGGCTAGGGAGTTGGTGAAGGCAGACAGGGGGTCTACAAATCCCTTCCAAACAATGACCTCACCCCTCCCCAGAGGCCTGGCCCTTCCCAGCAGCCAAAGGCTGTGGACTCTGTTGACAGTATAGGCAGCAGCCCCTCTGCCTGGACAAGCCCATCATTCTCCTCCCAGTGAGGGCCAGGTGTCCTTGGATGGCCTCAATCAATGCCCTTGCCATCAGCCTCAGTGACAGCACGGTGGGAGGCCAGTAACTCCTCCTTCAGACCCAGATAAAAATCCAAACAGTAGCATTCTAGCTTGACATCAAGGGCTCTTGTCTATAATCCTAACTACTCAGGAGGCTGAGATTTGAGGACACCATGGTTCACAGCCAGCTCCAGGCTCCAATTAAACCAGCAAAAAGTGGAAAGTGAAAAAGCTAAGGGATAGTTGCCCAGGCCTGGAATTCAAGTCCCAGTCACAAAAATAACTAAATAACTAACTAAATAAATAATGTAGTGCTCTATGCGCTCTATTGAGTCCCATTTGTCCTACCTCTGCTTCACTGGCATATTATGAGCATTCTCAGAAATCCTCATTTAAGAACAAAGACTCGGGCTGGGCAAGGCCTCTTTCCTGAATCCATTTTCCCTCTTTCTAAGGTAGGAAGCTGGTGTTTTAAGAGGGAAAGGGGGTGGGGATTTGGAAACAAGGTGTCAGGGAAGAGTCACTGCATCAGCAACTGAGAGGAACAGCTGAGATCTCTGTGTATGTGTGTGTGTAAGTGTGTGTGTGTGTGTGTGTGTGTGTGTGTGTGTGTGTGTGTGAGAGAGAGAGAGAGAGAGAGAGAGAGAGAGAGAGAAACACTTTTTTCTTTTTAGGTTTGAACTCCAGGTTTTGTACTTGCTAGGCGTAACATTCCATCCCTTGAGCCATTTGGCTGGCCCTGAAATATCTTTTTGTGTGTGTTGATTGAACTGTAATTCACCTATAATAAAATCTATCCGTTTTGCATGTAGTGCCATCAATTTTGACCAACTTAGACAATGATGGAAGACCCACAAATCAAGATAGAGAACAATCAGATCTCCCCAAAATGTTCTCTCGTACCCCTTCAGAGTTAAAATCCCTTTCTCCACCTCTTTGTTCCTGGCAGCTATTGATCTGTTTTCTGACCCAGTAGTTTCGCTTTTTTTAGAAAGCCACATAAAGGGAATCGTATAGTGAGTAACCTTTGAGTCTGGCATCTCTCACTTAGCCCAGAGCACTGTGGCAGGTGTAGGTAGTATGTTCCTGAATATTTTCCTTACATCCAGAAAGAAACAGAGGCTCAGGAGAGCAGAGAGGGCTGGAGGTTTGCAGTGTAGTTCCCAGCTGCTACCTAGCCCCTCAGGCCTATTGACCACATTTCTTCAGCAAAGTCACCTTTCCAACCTCCTGAAACCTGCAGGCCCCTGTTAGAAAAAGCGTGTGACCCCCCCCCCCTCCCTCAAACCCATGGATTGTGTGAATGCATGCTTTATTCATCTAACAGAAGCTTCTAACTTGGAAACAAAGGGATGCAATGGTGCATAGCAGAGGGAGAGTCAGGGGAGAGATTAGGAAGAGAGCATGAGGAGAGGTCTCCCGGTGATGGAATTATCCTGTCTTGACTTTTGGTGGTGGTGACGTCATTGCATAAGCAGTGGTGCTCATCAGAGGAAGGCATTATTTACTCTGCAGGCAGAGCTTGATGCAGCTCTGGTGGGTGGACCCTACCATAGCTCTGGAGCCAAACCCCCTCCCAAGCCTTCTCCAAGCAGATTGACACAGAATAACAAAATGATGAACCTAGCAGCAAACGCTGGAATGCAGCCCCTGGGATAGAAGGACCCAGGCTGAGTGGTGTAGCTCTGACAACCAGGCAAAGTGGATATACCTGGGGAGGGGGGGGTCTCCTGGAAATCTCAAAATTCCTATGCTCACGTGTGTAATCCTAGCTAGTCAGGAGGCTGGGAGCTGAGGATCGGGGTTCAAAGCTAGCCCAGTCAGGAAAGTCCATGAGACTCTTCAATTAACCACCAGAAAACCAGAAGTGGTGCTGTGGCTCAAGTGGTAGAGCGCTAGCCTTGAGCTGAAGAGCTGAGGGACAGCGCCCAGGCCCAGAGTTCAAGCCCCATGGCTGACCAAAAAAAAAAATAAAAATCATATGCTCTAATAAATACTTAGGATTTTTTAAGCAACGTTATGAAATCATGAATTTAAAAATGTTTGATGCATTTAGATCCATCCTATTTATTATTCTTATCGATATTCAAAGTTCTCCATCTTCGGCCAGGGAGAGCATGAGTCCTTTAGATGTGACCTTGAGTATCATCTCTGATACTGTCATTGCTTTCTGGCATGACTGAATAATCCAGAATCATCTTGTGTGGCTCATGTCTCATTCTTCAGTGCCAAATGAGGGAAAGTACATGAGTGCTTTGTTATTAGATCCCGGGGTCATGTGGTGGACTTGGCCTATACAAACTAAATTTCTCATACCTCAAGAATATGAGAATTGGATATTATATTCTTTAAACATCAAGTAGCTCTGTGACTGCATTCAGGTGATTTTATATCCAGTATGGCAGGACAAAGGTTAACAACGAGATTCGCTGATTTTCCATGTTAGGTACTTCCCTGGGTCTTCTTCTGTGTCCTCAGCCACATTCCAGTCTTTGTAGGTGTGTATGCTGAAAGGTGTACATAAAAAGTAGAAATACCCCAATTTCAAAATTGTGACATAGTGACAGTAGTCAGGAGAGTGTAATGCTGTGTGAGGGTAGACATAGAGACAGATAGACTAGAATAGAAAACCTAGGAATAAACCCACACACCCCCAGTCAATTGGTTTTTAACAAGAACATCAAAACAATTCAATGTGGGGAAGCATGCTCTTCTCAATGAATGGTGACAGGACAGTTAACATGGAAGAACGTATCTTATACTATATACAAAATTAACTCAAAATACATTGAAGAGCTGATGACACAAAACTCTTAGAAGAAAACATCAGAATAAGTCTTCATGTCCTTTGGAATAGTCAATATTTTTTTAGAGAGAACTCCAAAATACAAGCCACAACAACAAAGAATAGATAAATAGGTCTTCATCAAAATAAAAGATACCATCAATAAAATTAAAAGAAACCCAAGATTGAGAGAAAATATTTGATAATCATATAACCTACTAGTACTTATACCTAGGATATATACAGAACTTAAGGCCTAATAATATAAAAAGCTAAATAAACAAAAGATGGGCAAAAACTCCGTATTGATGTTTCTCTCAAGAAAATGTATTGATAAACAACAAATACCAAAAAATAATCATCTTTATTCATTCCAGTGAATAATAATAAAGTAAATAATAAAGTAAACCCACAATGAGACTCCACTGTGCACTTACCAGAATAGTAACAATAGTAATAATAATAATAATAAAACATAACAAATATCAATGGAGAAACTGGAGCTTTACTACAACACAAAGAATAATAGAATGGAAAATGGTGGGAATATAAAATGGTATAGACACTTTGAAAAATAATCCAGCATTTTCTCAGAAGTTTAAACTTCAAGTCACCATATGATTCAGCAATTCACTTCCAGGTACGTACCCAGGAAACATGAAAGAATATGGTCATATAAAAATGTAAATACTAGTGTTTTTATAATAGCATTATTCATGTTAACCCCCAAATGGAAATGATTGATAAATAGGTAAACAAAATGTGGTATGTCTACACAATGAAATATCATTTTGCAATAAAAATTAATGAAGTACTGGTTCCTGCTACAATATGGATGAATCCTGAAAACACATTAAGTGAAAGAAGCCAGTCACACAGACTCATATTGTAGGATTTAATTTACATAGACTATCCAGAAACCACATCTTAGACCAATCTGTAGGGACAAAAAATAGATTGTCTAAAGCTGACAAGACTGGGGAAGGGCTTATTGATATACCTCTCTTTTGGGGAGGGTGAAAATGTTCTAAAATTTTATGGAGATGTTTGTACCACTCTGAATGTAGTTAAAAGCATTGGTGTACATTTAAATGAGTGAATTATATGGTATGTTAATAATATTTCATCAACGCTGTTAAAAGTAAGAAGTTTTTTAAAGTAAGGAAGAAAGAGAGGAAGGAAGGGATAGAAAAAAGGAAGGAGGGAGGGAGGAAGGGAAGGAGGAAGGAAGGGGGGAAGAAAGGAAGGAAGGAAGGAACAGAGGGAGGGAAGGACTAGAGATTGTTGTAGACCAGGAAGAAATGCAAGCCATTTTTTTTTTCTAAGTCATGAAAAGAGCACATGGTCAATAGAGTTTAAGAAGTAATGCCTTTGCTGGAAGACCTGAGTTCTAATCCTGTACCTGCATCACAAGCAGTGTAGCTTAAGCCACTGGTGACACAGCTCCCTTAAGCTAAACTGAAGAGATTTGAGCAGGATTCCAGGAATCTGCATTTCCCAAGAGTGGTTCTAGGTGATTCTGGTGGCCAGGCTTATGGGGAGCACTGAATTCAATGTCACATAGTCTCTTTGAACCTTAGAACTGTGACTCTGGGATGGGAACTGACTAAAGCCCAGAAATATACCTCTTTTCCACCTCATCTCCAACCAAAATGCCGACCTCCGGCTTCCCCAATATAAAGGTCAGATCGTGAGCTGTGAGCTGGTCTGTGAACTGTGAACTGGACCACAGCCTGTGTCCAGAATATCTTTAAACTATCTCTAGCCCCTTGCTTTCTGTTTAAAACCCTTACAAAGCCCAGGTCTGCAGCAACCCATACTGGGTTCGCCTCCTGGGAAGGAGGCCCTCAGTTAAGGGTTAAAGTATATGCGCGCGCACACACACACACACACACACACACACACACACACACACACACCTATGAGCTTATCTATTAAGTTAAATGCTTCTATTCATGCAAGACTTTTCCAAGGTGAACTCACTGAGCCTTCAGATAAATGCATCAAGTCAGAAACAAAGGAAAACACTGGGATCAAACCAAAAGATAAATTACAAATCGGATTAGTGGATCTTCCTCCCTGCTCTGCCGTGGAAGCATGCTATTAGCTATCTAGACATGCCTGATGGCTTGCAACACCCACACAGAAACACACACACACACACACACACACACACACACTCACACACACCTCCACAATGCTGGTCCCTGGTCAGGCACAAGGCAGAGGTGACCTTGTCATTTCTCCCTTCCTAAGCCTTTAGCACTCAAATGGATGGCTGCATGCATTCAGGTTTCTCAGCTTTGGGGAAAAATAAAATCTCTCTTCCCCTCTGGCTCTCCCCCATGATGCCAGCTGGTGAACCCACAGAACTTCTGCCAGTTCATGCACACAGTGTTCTGTGACATTCCCCATCCATGCTGCCTCTTCCCTCCCCCTTCCCAGCCCTGCCTCACCCATGGTGGACCAGGAATGACAAACCACCCCAGCAATCAGTACCAAAAGGATGAAGGATGAAGGCAAGAATACATTTCTTCCCAGAAAAATCTAGGTAGGAATGAGGCCAAGTGTGGTGGCTAAGCTAATGACCCAGGGACAGATCTGATGGAACACATGTCCTGGGAGGTTGAAGTCTCTAATGTTTCTTGAGATTGGTCATGAGGTGCTAGCTTCCATGCTTAGAGTTCAGTAACAGCAGTTCTTGTCTTCCAATAGAAGATATAGAAATGTGGTCAATTCACTCTGATACAACCCAGGGGGATATAGGTATAAATAAAATGCATATCAGAAGGGGGAGGAAAATGGAAAGGAGACATAGTATGAACATTTCCGGCCTGGCTAGGGAGCAGCTGGTGTCAATCAGGAAGCAAGCACAGAACTGGAATAGGCATAAAGAGGAAAGAAACATCGGATACAGGGACCAGAGACAGAGATCATTACAGCTGGAGCCAGAGCAGTGCCCAGCAGTGAGGGTAGAGGAGGATAGATGCTGCGGTAGAATATTAAAGCCCTTTGGCAACTTGGTGACAATGAGATTTGCAAAGGGAGAGGTGGGGTGTTGAGGATTCAAATAGGGGCACAGGAATTGTGTGGAATTAGTACTTCTCATAGTTGGTCTGAAAGGGTATAAAGACAGCTCAGGCAAGTGGGCCATGGGGAAAGAAAGGCAGCAAGGGAGGTGACATGATGAGTGGTATGTTCAGAAAGGGCATTTCTGAGTTCACTCATCCAGAAGTGGAGCCATTTTGAAGCATCCAGCATGGGGCCATGATGGGTGTCTGAACTGCCGAGGCATGGGCAGGTGGGAAGTGGAAGAGATAAGATATAGGCCATTGGGTGGATGTTGGGATCACTTAGAACAACAGACCTGGGAATAGAGGAATATGGAGACATGCTGTGTGGGTCCACAGATAAAGGATCTGAGGATGAGGAGTGTGGCATATCCAACCACTATTCCTGCCAAAGGAGACAAGATGGGTTCCAGGACAGAGTGTGTGGGCTGCGGCCTAGAGGCAGCAATGAGAGGGGGTAGATATGTCCTCTTCCATCTTCAGAGGTACAGCTGGCCCAATCCTCTCTAACACCTCCACTACTTCTGGAAACAAAGACCAAACTGTGCTGTGAGAGGCACTCAGTGCAGAGCAGAGCACCAGAGAGGCTCACTTCTGCCTCTGAACTCATTCCCATCTGGCCTCCCCTTAGTCCTTCTTGCACCAATCTTGGAACTCAAAACACAGCTAGAGGAAGGTCATCCCTCTTCAGGGGCCACCCAGTAGAACTGTCTTAATCTGGTGATGACTTCTGTCTCATTTTACCATCACCAGACCCTTCCAAGGAGTTCAAGGTGAACTGCCTCACACCAAGTTTCAGTCCTTAGGAACACAATGAAGGGAAGTACTCCCTACTTTCCTTTCCCAAAAAAAGCAGCACAAATCTTATTCTCTCAATTTTCTCCTTCTTCAGGGATATTTCCTCCAGGTCCTATAAAAACATGCAAGTATGAACACCCACCCGTGGAGCCCACCTTCCTACAGAGTTCCCAACAACAAAACCTGATCCTATTGTTCTCTACCCAAAATGGTACACACTGAGTGCTCATTCCATAACATCACCCTAAAATTATATTAGGAGTAAACAATGATAATTTATAGCAACCCAGGTCTCCAACACAGCAATGCTATTCCTTTAATGTACTGTTGGCAACAAATGAATTAGGGCACATCTGTAATCTCATAAAACACTTTCAGCTCCTTGAAGCATAAACTTCTTTCTCTGTTTGACCATGCCCTGGCTGTTTGGAACAGAAAAACTACTTGCAATAATGGCATTGAAATGAGTATCTTAACAGGGCACTAGTGATTCACAACTATAATCCTAGCTACTTAGGAGGCTGAGATGTAGGGACTATGGTTCAAGCCAGCCCAGGCAGAAATTTCTATGAGATACAATTAACCAACAAAAAGCCAGAAGTGGAGCTGTGGCTTAAGTGGTTGCTTGCAAGCCTTGAACAAAAAAAGCTAAGGGGTAGTATCCAGGTCCTTAATTCAAGTCTCAGTACCAACACACACACACACACACACACACACACACACACACACTCACACACAACGTACCTTTTTGGATTTTGTTTTGTGATACAGATATGACATATGTCCTTAGAGCTGTGCTGTAGTACTGATCCATGCAGGCTTGAGTCCAATCTGACCCTCTTCTTCTCACTGTCAATCAGGAATCTGCAGAACGGATCCAAGTACCCTTTTCCAGTGCATCTTTTCAGATCCTCAATGTGTCTAACATGCTGCTCTTCATACCTTGGAAAGAATCAATGGCATGCAAAGGAGAAAAAATATTAGTAATATTAGAATTAGTAGTAAGGTATTGACATTAGTTAATCCCAAAGCTCTGAGATGCCCGTATGCCTTCCTGATATGTGGACACACATGGGCATTGTGACAGCATTTACCTCCGCTCAAAGAACCCCTCCCTTTAATTTCTGGAAATCAGCCATGTGATAGTGAGGCTGTGGAAGAAGGCCCCCAGGCACATGCGGCTGTGCCCCCATTTTGTCTAGCAAAGTCATCTTCATGCACATCTGCACTGACGTCCCCAGAAGGCAGGTATATAGTCTGACAGCAACAATAAAGCCTCGAACTGCCTCTGTTATATGGAGCTCCTATGTAATACAATGTTGTCAGTTATTTTTCTCTTGTCTAGACGTCTATATTCATGGCCGTGTGAAATTCATATTTATAAAAAAAATTTCTGAGCAAATAAAGGGAAAGCTGGACATGTGATCTGCTAAGGATTCCCTAGTGGTTAAACTCCAGCTATGAGAGCAAAATCTTTCAGAGAAGAAAGAATTCTATATGCCTAAACATGGCCACACTTCTATCTTACTGCTGATTGGACAGCTCTTGTGTTGACCTCTGACCCCCTCTTTCCCTTTTATCCTTCCCTCTTCTCTCTTTGGCTCCTTCTTATTGCACCTTTAAAATACACTCACCTTTAGAGCAGCTCCAGTTCTCCCATCTTGATGAAGTGGTTGTGAAATGCCATCAGAAAAATCAGGATTTTCTTGCCAACATATGTATTTAAAATGTACCCAGAATAGGGAGCTGACACCCTGCACCCATCTGGAGTAAGATACCAAAGCTCCAGGTACTCAACCACTACCTGGCTGATGGGCTACTCAAGGCCGAATAGTGACTTATGTGTCTTGGTGTCCTTGGAAAGCAACCCCCACAGGAGAAAGCCACTTCCTCATGTCACTGAATTGCTATTTTAAGGTCTGAGGGACACAGGAAGAGCCAGATTCATGGAAATCTAACCTGAGCCATCATCCCCAGTAACAGATGGCCTCACTGCTTTCAAAACCCAAAGCACATGTCACTTTGTACCAGAAGTGTCGGAGGTGAGACTTCCAGTGCGGACAACCTTCAGCAAAGCACAGAAGCTGTAGGAGTGGCCTGGCATGGTACAGAATAAAAGACCCTGGTTGTTTTCTGGGGCACAGGGCCCTTGACCTCTGAGATGTTGCAGTATATGCCTGACACTAGCTGACCTTCCCTTATTCCTGGATTCTCTCCTTCTCTCTTTAATCTAGAACAGGGCCAATCTATCTGCTGTGATCATTGGGACTTAGCTTCCTTCAATTGAATGGTCCTCATTCATTTTATTAATTCAGGAAAGGACATGATTGTAGTATCTTTCTTCGGTTTCAGAGAACCTTTGCCATTTTCTGGGATACACCCAACATCCTCTCTCTCTGTCATAAAATCCCTCCCTTAATGGTACCCTATGAGTCCCCCCCTGTTAACAGAAGAGCCTGTGATTACTCTCCTTCAGCCTCCACTCCTGGACAACCAAGCTTGCCAGACCTGCTTTTGCTCCATCCTTTTCTACTGCTTCTGCCTTAGCTGAGAGCCAAAGCTTGACCTTGACTTATTTGCAGGAACATGTCTGTCTCCAGGCAACATTCTCCCCCCAAACATGCCACATTTCCTTCTTAAAATATCTCCATGGCTCTCTTTCTTTCAGAAAGAATTCACTCAATTTGATTCTACAACTGTCTATTCAGCACTCATGATGTATCAGGCTCTAGGCTAGTATTAGGGTTACAGAGGTGCACACAGCAGAGCCTAAGCCCTTTAAGGTTCACAGTGACACCATCACAGAAAACATGGCTTCACCAAGAAAGGGCAAAAGTGAAAGGAACTATAAAACATTTGGAATTCTGGGGCCCAAGGGTTAGAAACGACAGACCTTAGAGAGAAAAAAAAATAGCTTTTGTTTACCACAGGCTTCAGCTCATGTGTGTGTGTGTGTGTGTGTGTGTGTGTGTGTCAGTTGTGGGGCCTGAACTCTGGGCCTGGACACTGTTCCTCAGCATTTCAGCTGGAGGCTAGTGCTTTACCACTTGGGCCACAGTGCCACATCCTGCTATTTCTGCTTATGTGGTGCTAGGGAATCGAACCCAGGGCCTCATGCATTGCAAGGCAAGCACTCTACCACTGAGCTACTTTCCCAGCCCCAGCTCATGTGCTTTTTTTATCTTACCTCTACCCCTTCCATCTCTACCTGACTGTTTTGTTGTTCTTGTTGTTGTTTGGGGTTTGTTTGTTTTGTCAGTACTGGGGTTTGAACTCAGGGTCTCCTTCCCTCTAGGCAGCTACCACTTGAGCCACACCGTGAGCCCTATTTACTTCAGATATTTTTCAAATAGGCTTTTGCCTTTTTTTCCCCAGGGATCAGCTACAAACCATGATCCCCCTGTTTCTCCTGCTCTCACCTCCTGCATAGCTAACAGGCACACCACTGTGCATGGCTTATTGGTTGAGATGGAAGTTTCATTCATGTTTTGCCCAGGTTGGCCTTGAATCTCAGTACTCACAGTCTTCCCCTTCCGAGTCACTGGGATAAGAGAAGTGTGCCACTGCACCTGGACCCTGACTAGGATCTTGATCACTGGCTGACCACAGCAAAACAAATCTGGTTACACATCCGTGTCCTCCATGGCCAGCATACCCAGGCCCCTGAATGGCTAAGGGACTCTGAATGGATAATCGTGGCCCCTGGCCCTTACTGTCATGTGCCATATGTGCCATCTTTAGTAAAAGATCGTCAAAATAAGGCCAGAACGCAGTACTATGTCCTGTCTACAATGCCAGGTAGAAAGCCACGTCCAGACAATAAACCTAATTCAGAATGCATCCCCTTTCTCACAGATCTCTTAAGAGCTGTGGAAGATCAGAAGGAAGGGGGGCCCCATCCTGGTGCCCAGAGACACTAAAGCAAAGCCTGTGTCCCAGTTTTAATGGATTAGTCTTTAGTGATATCTCTCTTGGGATGAGGCATTCTTAAAGCCCTATGGTCATGACATCTGGTGACAGACAATGCCCAGCCTCACTGAATGTCATGGACACTTGCCCCTTAGAATGCTGCCTTCTTCCTACTAACCAAGTGACATAGCGAACTACCAATGAACATCCGCTCTGATTTGCAAGTTCACTGAAGAACAAGTAAGCACAGCAGGATAAAATGAAGGTCATGGCAATAACTGCTCTTCAGATGCTCCAAGGGCATTATGGTGGCTGCAAGTGCTGGGGATAGGTTCGAGGAGAGGTGGGGTGTGAGTTAAACCACAGAAAACTTTGTAGAATTCTGACAGTAAGAAAGAGGAGACTGGGGTGTGGCCCAAGTGGCTGAGCACCTACCTAGTAAGTTTAAGATCCTGAATTCAAAAGCTTATTCCCCCCAAAAAATAAGGACACAGGAAGGAAGGAACAAACAAATGAAGGGACAAAGGAAGAGAGGGAGGAAGGGAGGGAGGAGACAGGGAGGATGGGAGAAAGAGCAAAAGAAAGGAGAGAGGGAATGAAAGGAAGGAAGGAAAAGAGGGAGGGAAAGAGAGATCACTCAAGGAAATACCATTAGCCAAGTCATGAATGGGGATGAGCAGCCCCTTAGAGTTGGAAGATGCTTTGCTACTCACCTGTCCAAATGCTTGTCATTGCAAAAACTCCTCTTAACTGGTTGCTGTCAGGGCAAAAGGCAAGAAGGGAAAGAAGGAGTGTACAACAGACACCAGTTCTCCTCCACACCACCTCCCAGGATAGTAATACCTTTCTCCAGCATCCTAAATCTTCAAATGTCTTGCCTTATGACTCAGAAAACCACCTTTCTCCCTGACCTTGTATCTCAGCAAACATATCATTTCCACCCGGAAGACTAGCTTTGCCCTACAGGACAGAAGCAATCAGCCTTCATCCTCAGCATCCATATTCATGGGGAATTGTTTATGCTCTGACCTGGAGCCCTGAGTGGATGTCAGCCTAGTTGCTGGGCTGATGGTCCCCAGAAGGGTACTTCAGGAATGAGCCCACAGCCATCTGCCTCTCTTCCCAGTAACTCAGTCCTGGGAGGAATGCACAGCTGTTGCTAGTGCCATCCCAGAGAAGCATGAAATAGGGCAAGGAAGACAGGAGGCGGCATCTTTCAGAGCCAAGGCTACTCCTGAGAGGGTTTGAAGGTTATTAGTGTGGCTGTAATCAGGCTATTAGCCAAATGCAGGTGGAAAATGAAGTGGCTTTGAAATTGCTTTTCAGAGAAAGCAGAGGCTGTGTTGATATAATCTGTGCATTTGATCTCTGTTGAGTAGCTCTTCAGTTTCCTACATGACCAAGGTAGGATCCAAATCTCCAGCAAGCAAGTCAGCACTGCCCATTTCCCTGGCCTTCAAGACACAGCAAGTTCTGCCAGGCAAAACCCTAACCCATAGCCTGCTCCTCCTGCCTGTGGGAGCTGCTGCAGACCACAAACTCTCTTCTGAGGTTCAAAGTATCTAGAGGCCCCCTGTAGAAACCTCCTTGTCAGGTTCAGGCAGTGTCGAGAAGCCCTGTGTGGCCAGCTGCCTCACAGACACAGGCAGACAGCCTCCTTCTGCACCCTGGAGTGAGCAGAACCCAATGCCCACTGTGGCCCACCCCCTTCTCCTTGGACTTTCCAAGGGGCTCAACAATAGTCTGATTTCCAGGGGAAGCCTCTTGAGGAGTAAGGTGTCCTCCGAGTCCCAGGAGATGAGGCCTCCTGCCCAGCTCTCTCTGGGCACTTGGTGGGCCCAAGCCTCTTGTGGAGGCCACAGAATGAGGAAAGTGTGTTCCCACCTGCTTCTCCTTGTGTTACTTCATGGCCCCCCATCCATTGCCTCAAGGCCGAGGCTTAGGCCTCATCCCTCTCCACAGCCCATCATTTGCAAATTTCTGTTCTCATGTCCTTGGTCCCCCTATCCATCCTCCTCCACTGACACTGAGTCTCTCTGGCTCCCACTACCATAGCCCACAAGGCCTGCTGTGTGTGATTCTGTTCCTTTCCAACCCATTTTCCAAACTACGTTTTGCCTGGAATTGATTCTCCCCTCTCCTCCCTATTAGACTGAGTGTTATTTCTTTTCCAGAACTTGAAAAGAAAGGAGCCTTTTCTGTTCAGGGTCCTTCCCGTTCTTCCTGGGCATGCCTGCTGGGGAGGGGCTTCCTGAAACCACTCATGGCATTGGAATGAGTGGAGTCAGTAGGGAAGACTCACCTTCATCCAGTGGGGGTGGGCACCAGCCAGTCCACCGCTGGCCCAGACAGAACCAAATGCAAATTAATTCACTCTCTCTCTCTGTCTCTCTGTCTCTGTCTGTCTCTCTATATATATCTCTGTGTGTCTCTCTCTGTATCTTTGTCTCACTCTCTCTGAAACTGGGATATTCTTCTGCTCTTGAGTATCAGAGTTCCTTGTTCTCTGGCCTCTGGACTTTGAGAACAGGTCTAAGGGTCATCAGGCCTTTAGCTTCAGAAGACTGAGACTTAGCTAATCAGCAACCTTGGTGCTCCAGCATCTGGACTTGGACTGAGCAATACTAATGACTTTCCTGGGTCTCCAGTTCGCAATGGGTTATCACTGCCTCCATGAGAAAATTTAATTAATAAACCCCTTTTCATCGGTCTATCCATCTATCATCTAGCTATTCACCCATCCATCCATCAATTGATGATCCTATTGGTTCTCTAGAGAACTCTTGTCTAACTCACCTAGGAACATTTCTGTGCCATGATGTACTTGTCAACACTAGATTGGAACAAAGTAACCTTGAGCATCTGTCCACTCTCCTCAGGATGGGTAAATGGAAATGATGCAAAAACAAAATTTTCTGAGCTGACATTAGCTGGTTTCATGAAGAAATGAAGAGAGGCCAGTTAAATTACAACCTGACTCACAAAGTAGCAAATGCTTCCCTCTGGCTCAACCTTCTTCTTGGGCCAGTTTTTCTGCCAACCCTTTTGACATCCCCCATGGCTCTCCAGGTCTCTTTCATGAGCTAGCAGATGTGTTCAATGCAAGGCTGGCAAAGTGTCATACAGGTGGCCACCCATATGGTGCCAGTTTGGATCTGACTCCTGGAGAAAACTCTAGGAGCCTGCTCAGCCATGAAGGACACCTGCTAGCTTCCTGTACAAGGTCCAGATCTGACTGCTCATGGGGGACACAGGTGGGAAGCAGGTGTTTCACAGAGCTGGACCACCCTCTGATAATCACCACCAATCAAGCCAGTGGTACAGGAAAACCATTAGCCAAAAGGTGAAAAGAATTGATGGTCAAAAACACAGCAGGTGTATCTCATTTCTTATCACATACAGGGTCCGATTTCAGGCAAGCTTTGCTTCAGAGCATGCTGGGAACTCAGAGAGAGAGGATATGAGGAGTTCAGATTTAATTCCAGCCAATGCAATATGTGAGAGTTGTGGATCTAATAAATCCAATCTAATAAGGGTCCAAAAAATGAATTTATTTAGCCCGCTAGTTGTTCAGTGTTTATTGAACTCCTAATATGTGCCAGGCAACGTTCTGGGTGCTGGGGACAGAATGGGGACACAATTTTCACAAGACCTTCCTTTTCAGTACATATATTCTAGCTGAGGGAAGACTGAGACAAGCAAATTAATTTTTAAAATGTCAGCAATAAGTGTTATGCAGAAAAAATAAAAATGGTTACGTGATAGAGAGGAACTGACTGACTAGGTTGGATAGTCAAGTGAGTCATCTCTGTCAGATAAATCTTAACTGGGGTGACAAGGACCAACCCAGCTACCCGTGTGGGGACTGGAAAACAGTACCAAGGATTAAGGTAAGACAGGTTGATGCTCAAAGATAGGGGCAAGAACAGTATCCTGACAGTAGGGATCCTACAAGAATAAGCTCTAGCTAGCAGTGAAGGAAACTAAAAACCTCTACAGCCATGGACTAAAGGGATCGCCATCTGTGGTAGTCCACAGTACCTTGCTCAACAATAGTTACCATTGGCATGCTCGATCCATACCAGGATTAGACTTCTCACTGAGCCACACAGGGAGGAAAGTCAGGTTTGGTGGAGGAGAATCAAGGTTAAAAATGAAATAGGCAAGTGTAGGAGAGGCGGGAGCCGATATGTGTCTGGAGGATGGAACATGCCCGGGGGGTCAGAGTGTAGGCAAAAAAGGCTAGGGCCTGAGACAACCCAGTGAACCCAGAATTCAGCTGGAACTACATGTAAAGACCATGGGATGTAAGGATCATGGCACTTTCATTGCCAAGAAATTTGGAATGTGCTTCTTATTGGCATGGGGCTAATTCGGGACCTCAACTAACCCCAATGTACTAATGACTCCTGGATTTGCTTCAGCCTATTTAAGTTCCTTGAACTCAGGTCTCAACTCTCTAAACTCAACTTTCCCAAAGGTGAACTCATGATCTCTCCCCGCATCCATTCCAAATCTCATCTTTCTATAGCCTACATATCAGCGAAATGACTGAAAACACAACCTGTACTCCTCATGGCCCAGGTAGGCCTTCAAGAGTGAGGTTCTCAGGAAGCAGGCTCTGTGATGCAGAGGCCCAGTGCTTTGGGGATCCACTTGAGAAAGGAAGGAAGGAGGGAGGATTGGATAGAGGAGGACACTAAGGTGCAATGAGGCCTTAGTTAAGGGCCCAGCCAGCCCCTTCAGGGGCTCAAAGATAGGAAGGCCCTTCAAAGTTGTCTGGAGTTGGAATGAGCGGTTTTGTATGTAGCCTTTGTACTCATTGTCCAGTCATTAGATGTAGTTTTTCAATGTGAATTCAGACAAGATGACTGCCCCAAACTAAGGGAAATACTCACAGAAGCAAAGGGAGTGAATCTCTTGGTACTAAGGGGCTCCGGGAGACATAGCGGAACATTTACTCAATCACCCTAACCTTCTTTTCCCACTGTCTTATTCCCACCATCTCTGGAGGAACAAGCCCTGAGCATCTACCTTCTGTACCTCTCTGCATTCTTTCTGCTCCTTCCTCTCACCTTGCCACCAGTTTGGATTTTAGAACTGGACAAGGCTTTCAATCCGCTGCCCCTGGTCCTCCTGCTCTATTCCACACGACTGCTAGAACTGTAAGATTCAACCTTGAACCCATTATAGGTTAAAACTTCACTGGCTATGTTCAGAAGACTGAATTCTCTTTAGAATGAAATCTAAATTCCCTCATTCAGACCCTTTGTGACCTGGCCCCTGCTGATTCCTCTGTCCTCATGTGTGCAATAGTCACTCTGGACTCTGCTCAACCTTTTTTGTCTGACTTAGTGTTTCCCATTGCTTACTTAGCACACATGGCTCTTGGGTCAGACCAGCTTCCTCTCTCTGACCTTTAGGACAGGGAACTCGCTCCTAAAACAATATTCAACACAGTGTAGCCCACTGTGCCCAGGATACTGTGGTCTTCAGTTCTCTCTTATGGCTGATCCCTTGCCTATCTTCCGTGTAAGACAGCCAAATGTGTGACATACCAGGAACTGCAAAACATTTGGGAATGTGGAAAAAAAAGTAAAATAGAGTTCCTGTTCTCAAGGAAGGTAGGCACTTTCAACCAATAAGACATGGCTATGTTTGCCATATCTAGTGGAAGAACCTGGTGGAAGACTGTGACCCAGTCTTCCAGTCTAGTCTATCACTATAGCAGGAAAAGGAAGAGGAAACTCATGCATCCAGGAGACAGAGGTAGGAAGATCATGATCTGAAGGCCAGTCTTAACCACATTGTAAATTCTAGGCCAACTTGATCTTCCTAGTGAGACCACCACCACCACTGCGCCCCCACCATCACCCCCCCCCAAAAAAAAATAGAGATCATGTTTGCAACTGAGGGTGGGATTCTGTCTAGGAACTTCCAAGAATACTAGTCATAGGAACATGACTGGTAAGTAACATGTAAGTAACATGACTTACTAAGGTGAGTCACTAGCTGAGATCCTTACAATTTGGGGAAAATCCTATCTATGGTCCTCTGTGAAGAATCCACCTGTGGATTTCTCAGAAATACCCATATGTGTAGGATTATTCAGGGATTCCCATACGTATTGTAGAAATAAATGCATTGTTGGTGCATGTGGGCACACCCAGGGGATTTCTGAGAAGACCTGGGTGGAGATTCCTTCTCACCCCCAGGACCTCTATGTGTTGGAACTTGTTGTGAGAGTATGAGAGACTGTCCTGAGCTAAAAATATTAGTGGCAGGATTGGGGGAGGACATGTGTAGGAGTTAGACATTCTACATGATCAGTTTGAAGCAAGACCTAGTGAACAGGAGGATTACAATTCTTAAGACATTCATTTACCCACAGGCCTCGGGGCATTTGTTTTGGTGGTTTTGCTTTATTTTGTTTGTCTGTCTGTGATGCTAGAGATCAAATCTGGGGTCTTGTGTCTGCTAGGCAAGGACTCTACCCAAGAGATTCACTCTGCTCAGACCTTCAGACATTCCTTCCTGAATGACAGTTATTAATTGGATTGATGAGTCTCTCTCTCTCTCTCTCTCTCTCTCTCTCTCTCTCTGTCTTTCCTCTTCAGTTTCTCACTGTTTCGCCCATGATCCTCTTGCCTCAGCCTTCCAAGTGAAAGGTTCCAAGTGCATGATATTACAGTGTGTGCCGCCAAGCTCACCAGGAATCTTGTCATTTTTTTGTTGAGGTTACTATCAAAATCTTCTGGCCTGATAGCCACTTTGATCCTTTCTGCTGATCTTGCATATCATTACCATGCTCCTTTCAGGCAGTAAGGTTGTAATTTAATTCAAGAAGTCAAGCTTCTGTTTCTGCTTTTGTGGGGGGACTCTTTCCTTGTTGCTCCATTACTGTGTGTGTGTGTGTGTGTGTGTGTGTGTGTGTGTGTGTGTATGTATGTGTGTGTGTGTGTGTGTGTGTGGTGTGTCAGTCCTGGAGCTTGAACACAGAACTCTGACCCTGAGCTTTTGTGCTTGGGCTAGTGCTCTACCACTGAGCCACAGCTCCACTTCCAGCTTTTTTGGTAGTTAAGAGTCTCACAAGCCTTGCTACTCAGCAAACTGAAATCTGAGGATGATGGCAATCTAAAGCACAGGCAGGAGACTCATCTCCAATTCGCTACCTAGAAAACCAGAAGGGGAGCTGTGGCTCAACACTAGTTCAAGGACAGTGCCCAGGCCATGAGTTTAAGCCCCAATCCTGCTCAATCTGGCTTCAAACTGAGATCCTCAGATCTCAGCCTCCTGAGTATCTAGGATTACAGAGGGGAGCCACTAACACCCAGCTGCCCCTTGCTTTTTTTTTTTTTTATTGTGAAAATACTGTACAGAGGGGTTACAATTACATGGGCAAGATAGTGAGTACATTTTTTTACCAAGCATTGTAGCCTCCTCCTTTGTTTACCCTTCCCATCCCTTCCCAGCCTTCCCCCACCACCACCAAAGTTGTAAAGTTCGTTTTCGACATGACAACTTGTACTTCTCATTGTTGCAACGGGTCCACCTGTATCCTTATTTAAACGACTTGTTTTCCCCCTTCCCCTCCACAAATTATACTGACATCAAATACAGTGAAAGCAGGGGTTATACTGTGGGGGAGGGACATACAAAGCAACAAAGAAATAATCTTATAATTGCATTAGAAACAAATGCATGAAAGAAAAAAACATTTAAATACATATCTTAGGGTTCATTTTCCTAACATCACCTATCTGACCTTTTCTGCTTGACTCATACATATACTAGATATTGCAAATAAGGGAAACCATGGGACCTATGTTTCTTTGGGCTTGGCTTACTTCACTTAATATAATTTTTTTCCAAGCCTTTTCATTTCCTAACAAATGGGGCAATGTCATTCTTTCTGATGGAGGCATAGAATTCCATTGTGTATTTATACCACATTTTCTTGATCCATTCATCTACTGAGTTTTTCCCCTTGCTTTTTACAGAAGGTAACTGGAGATTTTACAAACCGATAGGCCTGGGTGAATAAAAGGATTGTTGGGAGTTGCTTCAACAGACAGCTGTGTGCAGGGATGCTGGGCTGGCCCTGGCTAGCACATTTTTCTCCCCCAATTCCAATAGCAAACACGTCCACCTGCTGTAACTGCCTTGCAGAGTTGGGAAACGTGCCTTGGAAACTCATTTGAGACAAAAGATATAAATAAACAATTCGTACAAGAAGAAAAAGAAATGACTGCTAAATGGAAGGATATCCAACTACACTAATAATTTACAAATTGTAGTTTAAAATCAGCCATCATTCCCACCCATTAAATCAACATTTAAAAAAATAGTGAAACTATCTAGAGCTGGTGCTGCTGGTACAAAGACAAGGCTGCACCTACTGCTACTGCTACTTTAAACTGGTATGATCTTGGGAGGCAGTTTGGCAAGAATCTTAAAAGCCCTTTGACCTTGTTACTTCAATTGGAGGAAAAATTTATTCTTACATACACACACACATATATTCCTCAGGATATATGTGCATAGACATATATACATAGACATATGTATGTGTATATGTGTATACACATTATATAAACACATATGAACATATATGTATACATATATCTTATGCTATATTCTGATTTCTGTGAGAAGATATGTATTAAACTGTTATTTGAGCAATCACAAAGCATGAGTAGAAGCAGTAATGTCCAACCTTAAAGAACTACTCCTAAATATACACGATCCATCTTTATGCTAGAATATTAAGAAATTCAAAATGTTTTCAAAAAAACATTGTTACATAAAGAATTGTCTAGGACGCAGTGTTAAATGGGAAGAGCACAGGATTCAAAAACACAAAGGGGCTGTCCAACAAAAGACCTGATTCCAAAATATAAAACATTTTCACAACTGAATATTAAGATAACCCAATTAAAGTGTGAACAGGAGATCTGAACAGACAACTGGACAAAAGATGAGATGCCACACGAAATGGTGTTAGCCATCTAAGAAATGCAAATTAAGTTGGTGAGACACTGCTATGCTCCCATTAAGCATCTTGGATGAAAAAGATGGGCAGTACTAAGTTTGCAAAGGCATGAACAACAGGAAGTCTCAATTATTGCAGGTAGGAGTTTCAGAGTCCAGTCTCTGGAGAATAGTTTGCCAAGTTGTCACAAAGGTAAATGTACTCTTACAGCATAATCCATTCACCTTATTCCTAGGTAGCTAAGCAAGAGATTTAAAAAAAAATAGGTGGTCCATTAAAAAAGACCTGGAAAAAAATTGTGCTAAGTGAAGTAAGTCAGGCTCAGAGAGACAAAGGATTTTGCAAACTTTCCCTAGAAAGCTTCCCATGGAAGCTAGATTTAGCTTATAAATGTATGAGTAAATACGTTGGGTGGTATGCAGGTACATACAAATGTATTAACTGAAATATGGTATATTCAAGGGAGAACTCAAATAGTGTAATTTCTTAGAAAGGTGATGTTAAAGTTCAGAAAAATAAAACACCAGGAAGGTGTGAGGTGGGATCAAGGGGAAAGGGGTAGACAAATGAAGAGGAGAAGAAGGGGAATATTCAGTCAAGGATCCATTGTATGGGCTGGGAAGGTGGCTCAGTGGTAGAGCGCTTGCCTTGCATGCATGAGGCCCTGGGTTTGATTCTTCAGCACCACATAAGCCAGAAGTGGCACTGTGGCTCAGGTGGTAGAGCTCTAGCCTTGAGCTGAAGAGCTGAGGGACAGTGCCCAGGCCCAGAGTTCAGGCCCCACGACCGGACCCCCCCCCCCCCCAAAAAAGAATCCATTGTATATCCTATAAAATTTTAAAAAGTGAGGGAAGGGGTGGGTAGAGGAACGATGGATGAGAATTTTTAAAGGGATGACATTGATCAAAATGCATTATATTTATAAACTGCCTTGTTAAATGGCAACATTTTTGTGCAACTACTTAATGATAATTTAAAAAATTAAAAGATATCCGTAGAAATCGTTGATTCTAGCCGGGCCCTAGTGGCTCATGCCTATAATCCTAGCTACTCAGGAAGCTGAGATCTGAATATCACAGTTCAAAGCCAGCCTACGCAAGAAAGTCTGTGACACTCTTATCTACAATTAACCACCAGAAAATGGAAAGTGGGACTATGTCTCAAAATGGTAGAGCACTACCCTTCAGCAAAAGAGCTCAGGGACAGTGTCCAGGCCCTGTATTCAAACACCATAATTGGCAAAAAAAAAAAATGTACATATGAATAGTCACTATAATAGCCCCAAATGGGCAAAATCACTCAACTATTTACCTACTCATCAATAGATAAATGAACACACAAACTGTGGTAGCTACAAATAGTGGATTCTTTCTCAGCAATAAAAAAAAAAAATCATACAGAAGAATCTCAAAAAGATCACACTGACAAGAAGTCAAACCTGAGTTTCCATGCCTATAATCCTAGCTACTCAGGAAGCTGAGAGCTGAAGATTGAGGTTCAAAGCCAGTCCAACACTATGTTGAAAATGAACTTTACAGCTTCAGGTCAGGGGGTGGAGGGGAAGTTGGGGAGAAGTTGGGGAGGTGGGGAGGGAAGGGATGGTAGGAAAAAAACAAAGGAGGGGGTAACAATGCTCGATAAGAAGTGTACTCATTACCTTACTCATGTAACCGTAACCCCTTTGTACTATATATTTACAATAAAAATATATATTTAAAAAAACAAAGCCAGTCCAAGCAGACAAATCCAAGAGACTTGTCTCTCTTAGTTAACTATTTAAAACCCTAGAAGTAGAGGCATGGCCCAAGTGAAGTGGTAGTCACCTGTGAGTAAAAACGCTGTGTTAGCGCACAAGGTCCTGAGTTCAAACTCCAGTACCCCCCTCCCCCCCCCCCCCCCCACACAAATGTTACCATCTATACAAAATTCTAGAACAAACAAAAACTAAGTAGCTGGAACTAGGTAAGGAAGGGATGCAAGGAATGAGAATGAATAAAGGAACTACAGAAGGTGCTATAGAGATGTTACATATCTTAACTGATACATTTGTTGAAAGTAAGTGAACTATATAGTTAAAGGAGCTGCATGTGTTTTATTTAATCTCAATCAAGTTTTATACAACTCTACAAAATGTATATAGAAAGTCCCAGTAAAAGATGGCACATCAATGGTGTGCAGCTGTCTCCAAGATGCCACTAAATGACTTAAAGGGAAAGATACAGGCAAGTTGGAAATCTAATGCAGACTTCCTTGAATATCCGTAGGTGAAACAGTCTACTCCCTGTGAATGTTCTGTGTTGACAATGAATAAGCTAAAGTACCATTGTCAGAGGTTGACCTGGGGAATGTGAAGAAGATAGGAAAAATGAAGAGGGGGTGAATGGTTTACTCCATGTACAAAATGAAGAGTCCAAATAACTCATAGAGCTGGGCACCAGTGGCTTCATGTCTGTCATTTTAGCTACTTAGGAGGTTGCGAGCTGAGGATCACCATTCAAAGTCAGTCTGGGCAGGAAAGACTATGAGACTCTTGTCTCCAAATAACCAGAAAAAGCCAGAGTTTGTGGCCCAAGTAGTAGAGTGCTAGCCTTGAGCAAAAGAAATTCAGGGACAGTATGCTCAAGCCCAGAATTCAACAATAGCACCAAAAAAATAAAAATAAATAACTTATAGAGTTGATGGAACAAGATTCAATAGATAAAAAGTATGTTACTTACAACTAAAAGTTATCAGTGGAGGAATTATTACCATGGAGAAGGCAGGACATCATCACGAGAGCAGGATGTCTAGCAGATAATATCTAACATTGCTAAGCAGGAAGTGGTGGTAGACTCAGACCATCTAACATTCACACTCACACAGACACATAGACTAACATAACAAGAGGAAGATGTACGTACCACAGGCCAGCTCTCTCCGAGGATATTGAGTGGGGAAGGTGAGAAGGCTGCTTTACATCCTAAGCCCTTTAGTACTTGCCATTTTTATTAACTACATGCACAGTGCATTACTTCATGAAAAATAAAAACTATATTTAAAACAGCTGTACAAGGCATATGGTCGGCAATATTTTCAAATACATACACATAAGTTCATAGGGAAAAAAGACACGAAGGAAATATGGTTGTTATGTTTTGGTAGAAATTTTATGATGCTAGTTATTGCCTCTTTACACGCTTTCATTCTCCAGGTTTCTAAAATAAGCATATGTTGTTTTATGAATGGGGGAAATGTTATATAAAGAATCAAAGACTTGCTGGGCACTGCTAGCTCATTCCTATAATCCTAGATACTCAAAAGGCTGAGATATGAGGATCCAGATTCAAAGCCAGCCCAAGCAAACAAGAGACTCTTATCTCTAATTAACCAGCATAAGCCTAGAAGTTGCAGGTATGGTAGAGTGCTAGCCTTGAACAAAAAAGCCAAGCAAGAGTGTGAGACCTTGAGTTCCAGCCTCAGTAACATTACAAAAAAAACAAAAACAAAAACAAGAATCAAAAGACTTTGGGGCTGGGAGTGTAGTATGGTGGTAGAGTACCTCACTTACCTAGCTACATCAAATAGACCCATCTAGCTTGAAGGAATGGGCCTTCCACCTCAGAAATCCTTGCAAGGTCCTGGGTTCAACCCTCAGCCCCACAAAAAGAAATAACCAAAGCAATGTTCAAGATCAAGTTTTGAATAATTTTGGAAATGAAGGAAGGAAACAATAAATATGCAAGTGAATTCGTGGGAGGGAAGATCGAAGAACATATTAACAATAATTATCTTGGTGGTGAGGTGATGCACAATCTTTTCATCTTGCCTTTTCCCCCAATATTTCCTCCATTATAAGCATGCATTAAACCAGTTTGGCTGGAGAACTAAATTTGATCTCTTTATTGGCTTCAGATCAAAACAATTAGGTAATGGCTCTGTGTGGTGCCAGGCACCTAGAAAACCCTCAGTGAACACTTGTGGCTTTTATGGAACTGAATATAATGAGGTTTGCTGGCAACTGCTTCTAATTGAGCCTGTTCAGTTTCACTCACTCAGCATTTACAGAGCACCTACTGTGTCCAATGACCTGCACAAGAGACTCAGTGTAGGTGATGGAAATATAAGATACAGGAAGACTGATCTCACTGTGTGCAGCCAAATTTGCAGAGGAGAATATATACCTCCCATGTGAAAATGGGTGGACAACAGGTCCAGAGCTACAGCAAATGGATCCATCCAGCCTGAAGAAATGGGCCATTTGTCCGGGCCAGCTCCACCTTGGAAACCCCTGGTGGACTTTTGTTTGGCAGCCTCTTCTCTAGGCCCCTGCATCTCCTTCCAGCTCCTCAGTGCCCGCTCTCCCCTTCCACCATGCTAACAGCAACAGAGGCCCTGGAGAGCCATTTCCCTCCTCCCCAGTTCTCCAAAATACTCAAGACCAGGATGAATAGCAACAAACTCCCAGGATCCTCTATCTTTCAACTACACTTCTCTTTAGGAAAGGCTGAATTATTCTCCACGGGAAAGCCAGGAAGCCAGTAAGAAGAAAGTGAAAAAGCACCATGAGTGTGTGCCCCACCCCCCCTCTCTGCTACCCTCTCTGAAAATGCTGAGAAATCACCACTAGCCAAGAGCATCTAACTCCCCATCGCTAGAAGACAGGCAAGGGGAAAAAAACACAAGACTTTCCGGTTAGCCCAGCCAAATCTGCTGGGAGACCCTCCACAAGAAAGGCATGGCACAGACGTGGGCAGAATGATCTGTATGTCACACATCAGAACACGGTTTGGTGTCCCTATCCCCATCTGCAGTTCTATCAAGGCCAAAGGAAATACTGAAAAGATAGGCTAAAGTGCAAGTTTTGCTCAAGGTACACGTGACATTCCAGAGGTTGGTGACCAAACATGATATAAAGTTTGAAGAGAAGATCTAAAGACTTGTTATTGAACTCATATTTCTTACCTACACCCCTATTGAGGGTATAAAACAATCTGGCTTTTAGAAATTACAGGAGACGGTTTTGAAGAAGATTTATTTGGAAAAGAAATGTTGGTGTGCCATGAGCCTCACCCGCCTCAGAGGAGAGTGATGACAGGTGCCTGTGTCTAATTTCAAATTGGCGACATGGGACTTCAAAGGGAGATCACCTTGGGAAACTTGGCACACGTCCCCTGTGATGGGGGGGGGGGCGTGGATAACACGGTAGATGCATGCTGGATTCCAACTTGGAAATCCAAAAGGCTGGAAGAGATGTGCTGGCTGGACGCTTCTACTGTGAGAAGAAAGATCTTTCTTTCAGCCTTGGAACTGACCTGTAAACTCTCAGAGTGGTTCTGAACAGGGACGTCTGAGAACTTCCCTTGGACCAGTTGGCAAGCTGCTGGTGTGTAGAGATGGCGGACCCCTTGAGGGAGATGACATCAGTAGGGAGAAGCTAGAGTAATCTTTAGTTCCTGTGAGGGAAGAAGTATGTTGTGAATGTGCTGGTAAACTGATGCCTGGGCAAGAGAACTTCAGAACAGGGCAGATGGGAAGGCTTCCCAAAGACCCCATGACCGTAGCCAAGAAAAAGCACCAGCAGCCATCTTTCCGTCTGCAGTACAGTAAGAGCTTTCCTGTCCCACTCACCTCCTGTCCTTGCCTGTTCCTGTTCTAAAGAGGTCACAGTTCTGAGGAGCTAAAGGAGGAGTTAATAAAGAAGAAACGTTTGTCCCCAACCCTTCCCAACCACATGCATCCTGCCTGCAGCAGTCCCAGGTTTTGAGTGGGGAGTTTTGCTATTACATGGGTGTGAGCATGGGCTAGCTGAATGGAGATCATGTTTGAGGGCTTCAAGTGGCCACATAACTTTTTAACATCTAAGAATGATCAAGGAAAGTCATAGAACTATGTAAATTTATATCCAGAGGGAAAGGAAGGACTTTCCTCCATAAATACTTTAAAAACACATGAATAAATGGAAATAGAAATAGCATGGTTTATCCCACATTTTCTTGATGGAATTCTATGCTTCCATCAGAAAGAATTATACCACCCCATTTGTTAGGAAATGGAAAGACTAGGAAAAAAATCATATTAAGTGAAGTAAGCCAGACCCAAAGAAATATAGGTCCCAGGGTTTCCCTCATTTGCAATAATTAGTATATGTCTAGGATAATTTTATCAGATGAGTAGATGCTAAGTGAAATGAACCCCAAGATATGAACACAAGAGGTTTTTCTTTGTTGTTGTTGTTTTTAATGTACTATGTGATTTTTTTTTGTTTTCTTTTATATGTTCTTCCCCTATGGTAGATCCCCTGTTGTCACTGTACTTGATTTTGGTACTCTGCATCTTGTATATACATTTGTCCCATTTGGAGAGGGGAAGGGGAATAACAAAACGCTAAAACAGGGACACAGGATGACCCAGCGCAACAATGATACCCACAAGATAGTATATTGGAAGAAGTTGTAAAACTTTGTTGGGGGAGGGGAGGGATAGTGGAGAACAAGGGAAGGGGTAACAATGATGGACAAATAATGTACTTATTGCCTTACTCATATAACTGTAACCCGTCTGTACAGCATCTTTACAATAAAATAAATAAATAACATAGTTTCATATGGTATCTTTGGAGTTTTGATTATTCAAAGTTCCAGTCCTCCCCCTCTGCTGTGGAATCTACTACTTTTCCAAAACTACACAACACTCCCACCCCACAGCTAGCCCCAGTGCTACTCTTTATATGGAGGCCTGAAATGAAAATGTTCAAAGGAATAGTCATAGTCAAGGAGATCCCAGAGATTGTGAGAAGCATTATGAATGCAAAAACCCTTACTAAGGAAGGCAGAAAATCTTTTCAGCAGCTATATTCCTATTCTCAGGACTTGAATGTTCTACATCACCAAAACAGGAGCTGCAGAAAGTTCTATCAGCTCTACCAGCAACATCAAAAGGAACTGTCACAGTTAGTTACATTTGGGGTGGAGAAGAAGGAAAGAACACAATGAATGCTTCGCTCGATACTGCCCGTGTGCTGTAAACTTTTACACATCTCATCTCATTTCATCTTTGTCACTATCGTGACAAGTAATGCTATTATCCTCCTTTACACAGGAGATCCTGGGACTCATAAAAGTTAAATGCCTTCTGTTTGTACACACCATCCACCTTCCACCCTACAAGGCTGCCTTCCATAATGTTAAATGTGGCTAATGCACAATGTCATATAAGGAGTTGTAGAATGCATAGCTGATCGTTCTACAAATGATGCCCAGAGGACAGTGTATAAGGCAGTCAGGCCCCAGAACATAGCTCCCTTTCAAAGGACTCCTGTTTACAGCCCTTGATGAAGTTCCGGGCGCCTGGCCTTCACCTGGACCACAGTGTTAATTGATTCAAAGGCTCTCACCTGTAAGTGGGCCAGAGCCCTAAGAAAAGATCTGGAACAAAATATGTATTCAAACAAGGACAATGGGGATTGACTAGATCCATGGGATTTTCTCTCTCATTGAGGGCTGGAGTCAGGAAACAGCTATGAGAGTAAAAGCCAATAGAAGCATAGAAGAGAAACCACTGGGCAGGTGTATGAGTGAGCCTGGAGAAGTGAGAAGTCATAGGATGGCAAAAAGATGCCTCCAAATGAGAGGTTGGTAACTGGGAGTGGAAACAACAGTAGTGAAAACAGGCGGTGGGTCTCCACAATAACTAAAGGCAAACGGTTCTTGCTGCTGTGGAGGCCATGGATGATCTCGGCTCTCAGCCCCTTGCGGAGTTTTCAGTCCCTAAACTATATCTATCCCAATACCCAGGAAACCTGGCCACTTAGCCACTCTGGCCTTCCCATGAGGTACCTATCTTCCATTAAAACAAGCATCAACAAACTACAGTCTATGGATGAAATCCAGCCTACTGCCTATTTGTGTTGGTTTGGTTTGAGTTTTTTTTTAAAGTTTCATTGCAACAAATGGAACATTTACACTCATTCAACTACAATATTGCCTACTGCAGCTTTTGGACCATAATAACAATGTTGACTAACTGTGACAGGAAATTACAACCCATAATGTCTTCGATATTTACAACCTGGTTGTTTACCGAACAAGTTTGTTTTCAGATAGCACTCACTATGGAGCTCTTTCTGTAAGTCAGACACTGTTCCCAGTATTTCACTTGCCAAATTTCACTTCACTCTCACAAAAGCCTCGGAGAGATTGGCCTGGCCCCTCTCTCTTGTAACTGCAAGGTTACAGATGAGGAAGCAAAGACCTGGAAAGATTGAAGGAGCAGTTGCTTTAGGTTTAGTGATAAAGAGAATTCAAATGCAGACAGCGAGAGTCTGGAGTTGCTCTTGGAACTCCCAATCTATACTTACAACTGACACATTTAATTCCATAGCTCTTCACAATAAAGATCGTGTTAGAGCACAAGTGTTTTTATGCCAGGAACACACAAAGAGATGTTTCTAAAAGGATTCTTTTTTAAGTTTATTTATTTTTTATTCTTTTACATTTTTCTCCAGTGTAATATCTGAGAAGCATCTGTAGTAGTGATGAGCTTGTGCTGTAAACTAACGCAGCAGGCTGTGATTAGCAGCAAGCTCCCCTAATTCAGGAAGAACCACAGAGAGGGCAAGAGCCCATCATGGAGACACCTAGAGACTGATTATCCACAGAAATACCACTACAGGAAAAAATACATATTTTCTTTTCCTTCCTTCCTTCCTTCTTCCTTCCTACCTTCCTTTCTTTCTTTCCTTCTTTCTTTCTTTCCTTCTTTCTTTCCTTCTTTCTTTCTTTCCTTCTTTCCTTCTTTCCTTCTTTCTTTCTTTCTTTCTTTCTTTCTTTCTTTCTTTCTTTCTTTCTTTCTTTCTCTCTCTTTGATTGTGGAGCTTGAACTCAGGGCCTGGGTGCTGTCCCTGAGCTTTTTCACTCAAGGTTAGCACTCTACTTATTTAAGCCTCAGTGCCACTTCCAGTTTTCTGGCAATTAATTCGAGATAAGAATCTCACAGACTTTCCTGCCTGGGCTAGCTTTGAACCAGGATCCTCAAATCTCAGCCTCCTGAAGTAGCGAGGATTATAAGCATGAGCCACCAGTGCCAGGCTAGAACAAATCTTTCATATGGAGATAAGTCAGAACTCCCACATGAGCCACCAGTGCCAGGCTAGAACAAATCTTCCATATGGAGGTAAGTCAGAACTGCTATTTACACTCAATAGTCAGTTGAGATATGTTGGGAAGGAATGAGGCATTTTCTCTGCCTCCAAAAGACAACAACAAAAAGGAGTTGGCTTCTAAGGCCACATCAAAGCAGGAAACAAAGTGAAATGTATGAGTATTTCCTGGTTTCTGTTTCCCTTCACAAAGTCTGTCAATGTAAGGTTTAATTTGGCTTGAGTGAGAGGAAGTAGCAGTGATGATTAAGTAGGGGTGATGCTATGACACAGACACCCATCAGACAGAAGAGCTACCTGATCATGGCAGACAAGGTCCTGCAGACCCCTGGGCAGGTGGTCAGACTTTAGTGACTGGATCATAAGAAGGTAGGCAGGATCCTAGAAAAGTATGTCAATGAGCTTTTGGTAACAGATACTTGAGATAATGGACTTCAGAAGTTGAAGGTTTATTAATGTATATCACCATAAAAGCTTTAGGTCTATAGTTCCAATCCATAATTGGTTGGGCAGGTTTCTTTTAGGCCTGTGGTGATGGAACATATCATAGCTTAAGGTACATGGAAAAGCCAAGCCACTCACTCCATGGCAAGCTAGAGGGGCAGGTGAGAAAAGGAAGAGGAAGAGACCAGAGTCTCACAATTCTTTTCAAGTGTATGATGACTTAAAGACTTCTCACTATGCCCCCACCTCTTAAAGGTTCCACATTCTCTCAATAGCACCAAAGGTTGGAGATCAAGCCTTTAATACACAGGCCATAGTGAATATGGTCATTTAAGTGGCTGTTGAATGCCTCCTCTAATACCCTAAGCATTACAGAAAAGAAACAATGAGTATGAGTTGGGAGGCTAGGGTGGGAAGTGTAACAGCCATCTACCAACTTGATGGAAAGTTCTCCTATTCTTTACATACAGCATGGCCAGACCTGTACTTCTTACCTAAACTTCATTTCTGAGTATTGTTCATACACTTTGACCCTGAAGATAATTTAGACTAATGTTTACCAGACATACCTGATCACATGACTCATCTGATGATATAAAATACAACTTTCTAGGCTTAGAAGCCTAGTTACACCCATCTTATGACCCCTGTAATCTGATAAGCCCAGGAGACAATGATCCAATCCAACTTCCCCAAACATTACCACTGACAAGGCAGAAATTATTGAGCCCACCTATTGAGGTAGAACCTCCAAGAGCAGCCCAGGAAACTGAATCACTGAGATCAGCAAAGTGTGGGCACACTCAAAGCACCCACATTCCACATTAGAGGAAACAGAGTTTACCAGATAGGAATAGCTTTCTCCAGGCCCATAGAGGATGGTGGTAGAAATGGGATAAGAACCAAGATCTCGGGCTGGGAAGGTGGCTCAGTGGTAGAGCACTTGCCTTGCATGCCTGAGGCCCTGGATTCGATTCCTCAGCACCACATAAGCAAAAAGAAAAAAGCCAGAAGTGGCGCTGTGGCTCAGGTTGGTAGAGTGCTAGCCTTGAGCTGAAGAGCTGAGGGATAGTGCCCAGGCCCAGAGTTCAGGCCCCACGACTGGACCCCAAAAAAAAAAAAAAAAAAAAAGAACCAAGATCTCCAAATTCTCAAAACAAGACTATTTGGATTTATTAACCATCCACTAATCCTTACAATGGGTAAAGTATGTTGTAAAAGAAATAATTTTACTCTTACTTTACAAAGGATTCTGGAGCAGGTACAGTGACTTTTCCAGTGTCTAATAACTCACCAATGGGACAAAGATTCAAGGTTTGTTCCTGGAAGCACAAACTTCTACTTCTTCTCCCATAGGGGCTCTTCCAGCAAGAGATTGGTAAAGTTCAAAGCATGGCTGCGAGAAGACAATACATTTCACCTTAGCTATCCACTTTGAGGGAAATAAGAAGCCAGGGTCAGATTGTATCCTTAGACAAACTTCTGCACATTTTTTTTTAGTTAGCTGATTGCTTCCACCTACCTCCCCCCTCCCAGAAGTATCTTAACAAGTTCTATTTATAGTTGACCAAGAGAGTATCAGTTCTATCCTTCTGGGGGCTCCTGAGGCCCCTATCTTTAGGCTATCATGGCTCTGATACTTGGTGTGGGCAAAGTGGGGATTAAAATTGTGATGCTGGTTACCCTGAAAACCTTGATAACATCGCACCATCTTCCCCTAGCTGTGTTGTGAGAAAACCACTTCCTCTGCTCCCCCCACCTCTGCTCATATATTTAAAAGGTAAATGCCAAACCTCAGTCCCATTGAATTAATTACCTCTTCAAGCTGATCTCGTCTCCAGTTCATAATGGGAAGATGCAAATGCAACCAGAGTCATCTTGTACAGAAAGGAAGGTTTCCTTCTCAGGAGAGTTTCCCTTTCATGATATGGGCACTGCCTGATAGTGACTTCTGAAGGCTGTCCCAAGGGCCTTGATCTCTGTCCACATGTGTTCCCTTCCATCCTGAAGGCAGAAATCATTCTAGTGTGACCAGGCCCGTTTCTGTGGTCAGTAGTCATGTCTGAAAGTCATCAGAAACAGTGTCTGAATTGCCCTTACAAGCCTTATTTTCATATACTACTTTCACAGTGTTAGCTAAGCATGGTATCTTCCATAAATGATTCATGGCAGGACTCTCAGTGCATTTTCTTTTCTAATAACCATCGCTCCCTGCCAGCCCATTATAGATGAACCAAGATATGGAAGAATGGTGAGCCCCTATAAAAGATTATCCCTTGTGTGTCCAAAATGACCACCTTGACCTCAGCAATATTAATCCCTGGCCCAATTCTGTTGAATATGTCAGACATATCCTCAAGTCAGTGGATCTAACTACATTGGTTTGATGCATTTTTTTCTTTTTTGAGCAACCTCTGTGTAGGGTTTACTCATGAGTGCAAACATGCAGACATAAATCACAACCTTTATACCCTGGAATTAAAAGGCCAATGAACTGTCTAAAAAGCCATCCCAATCCCTACCCCTGCATCTCCGAAAGCATAGCCTAAATCATTCCAGGCAGTTTAAAATGTTGAACCCCATGAAGAAGACGCCAGCGCTTTGTCTGTAAGTTATGTTGGTATTTAGCAGGTCCGAGGAAGGTCCTCTGATTATAGTGATAGATGCCCTCTTTTCCCTTCTCTGCAGACAGGAAACAGCCCACCAAGTGAATCAGGCCAATTTACCATCAGTAGGTTATGAGACTATGCCTATGTTTACACTTCTGTTCTCCGTCAAGAGATCTGTTTATTTAATTGATGGCTTCTGCCTTCTTTAAAGGTTACTCTGGTATTTAGCAGGTGTGGAAAGAGCCTGAGATGTGACAAATGATACCTGCGTTTACTCTGCTCCATGCTGCCATCAACGCACACCCTAACAGCCCAGACTCCATGCACTCTGTACTGCCTCAGTTTCCCACCTTCGGAGAAGGGCATCAGTGAGCCCTAATGGACGAACTTTATCATTTCATCTTGCCCTGGATACGGCTTGAACTCGAAAGCATTCACGTGAAAAGTACTTGAATTGTACAGGATGGTACAGCCTGGAGGGGAAGACACTCAAGGGAGCAGAACACTGGTTTGAAGGATCTAATTTGCTTAGAATCCCCAATATTCTTTTTTTTATTGATGTTAAAATAAACAAAGTGGCTTAAGACAACACACACTTATTATTTTTTAGTCCTGAAGGTCAGAGGTCCTAAAATCAAGGCATGAGCAGGGCTGCATATCTTTCTAGAGACTGTGGGGGAAAATCCTTCCTCTTACCTTCCCATCTAGAAGCTGCCTACATTCCTTGACTTGTAGCCACGTCAGCAATAGTGGGTCAAATCTTCCTCATACCCACCACGCTGACATTCACTCTTCTGCTTCCCTCCCTGGTCTTTTAAGGACCCTTGTGATTATGTTGGCCTTCCTGTATGATAGAGACTCGTCTCCCTATTTTAAGAGTTATGGCAGTGAATGAGAGTTATTGACAGTTCCAACTTCCATCCAGCCCCAAAGTTCAGGAAACAAACAACTTTTTAATACTTGAAGTTACCTGGGAGTAGAACTGCCTGCGATTGAAGATATATGTTTCCTAGTTTCTTAAGGGTTTGAGGCATGGACCAAAGAACCACTTCATAAATAAGTGGTTACTACATGATAAGCACTCTGGTAAGCACTTAGGATTTCTTACATTGCTGACTCCCTTCTGGAGTGCCACTAACTAGACAGAAGTGATTATTTTAGAGAAGATAAATGTGATACTCAGAGAAATGCAAGTGAGAATTCCAGCTGTGCTTAGTATCAGCTGCATGATCCTTAAACTTAGCCTCTCCAGTCTTCTGTAAAATGGGTAGAACATTATGGGTGGGAATGGAAGGGAAAAACTAGGAGTGAGGGAGAGAGGGACATGACATTGTCCAAAAAGAAATGTACTCTTGACCTGACTTATGTAACTGTAACCCCTCTGTATATTACCTTTATAATAACAATAAGCAAATTTAAATTCTAAAGTTTGAATCATACTGCCAATTCCAACGTCAGATAATCTGGACAGTTGGTGTTATATTCTCCAGATTATTCTGATTTACCATACCTTTTTCTTTTAATAAAGTGTTCTTCATGCTCCCCCATCACAAATAGTTATTTTAAGTAGTTATATACATGGATTTCAATTCAACATGTCAATTTATGAGTATAATGTATCTGGGTCAGTGTCACTCTTCCATCATTTTCCTCCTTCTCCTCCATCTACTGCATCCCTTCAAGTTACTGTGTTCAGTTTTTATATACATGCACGAGTATTATAACTGAATTTGCCCTCCATTCTTTGAGTATCACTGATGAGAGGGTCACATGAGATTTAGTTTAGCTCTCTCAATATGTGTGTGTGTGTGTGTGTGTGTGTGTGTGTGTGTGTGTGTGTGTGGTATAGCTGTTAATATATGGACCTAGTTCAGTATCACATTTTCCCTAGATTTCAAGTTTTAAAAAGCTTTACCTTCATGTGATTTATCATTTGCTTTAATTAGGCATTATCATAACTTTATTCAATTCATAATTGACTTACCAAAAAAATGGGTAAAATGGTAGAATGAACTCACCTCAAGGGGTATTCATAAGGGTTGAATGTGATCATAATAACATCAAATTATTGACTTCTGGCACGTTGTAGGAGAAATATTGAGCAGTGAATCTGGCTCATGTATAAGCCTACTTTTCACTACAATTTAGCTTAGCATGATATAGTGGACTTCTGGGGTGAATGCCTAGCACTGAGGTCTTCTCCAGAAGCCAGAGCTCAGGAAGCCATGCTTTTCCTACATGTCCTTCACCTCTCAGCCATGACTGATTGAACCAGAAGTGGACACCTGACTCTAGATGAATTAATAGATGCTCTCTCCCGGTGAATTGGAATCAGATCCCGGAGAGACATTTGAACTCAGCTGCTGTGGGCCATTTTTTTCCTGGGCTTGGGTGCTATAAGGCATTCTTTTCCTTTTTCTTTTCTTTCTTCTTTTCCTTTCTTTCTCTTTTCTTTTCTTTTCTCTCCCCCCACCCCCCATATTTTTGCAGAACAGGGTCAGAGAAGGAGTCTTCAAAGAAAGGATTAAACAGTAGCCAGCAAGGAGCTATGGTAAGAGCTGGAAGGTTTAGGCAGCTGTCCACATCCTCCTTCCCCTCCCCTTCCAAACCCACCCCCTTCCCATTCAAAGGTGTCCTTGAAATGCTCTGTGTTCTCCTCAGTGTCCTTCCATTTCAATCCAGTGTCCTTGAGGAAGTATCTCATTTACAATCAGAAAGCCCTAACACACAGGTGTTCGCAAACACTTGCAGGCCATGGGGACTAGATGTGACCCCCAAGCCTTTTCTCCTCTCTCTCTACCCAGAAAGGGCAGGCATTGTAGTCAGGAGGCTCCTCCATTTACTGAAGCAGGTAGAGCCAGGATTAGCACCTACAGCCTTCTCCCTGCCTGGGTGAATTCTACCCTAAAAGGCCAGCTGTCTCTAAATTCACTTCTTTAGCTCGAATGCCCACAGTTTGAGAGCCAAGATGACTGGAATGGTGGGGGGCGGTTTAGAATCCAGGGACTGAGAAGAGCAAAGGAATTTTCACATTAGGAGACCAAAACACCCATTCAAGAGGCTAATTTCAACACAAGCTCTGGAAAGCTTCCAACTGCACCTGGATCTGTCTGGATGGTGCTGGGAAAGAGAACAGCCAGGCATCATTTGCATATATGCAAACGAGGCTTTCCACAGCTGCCCAGAAGCTACCTCTGCTTGAGCACTCTGCTCAGTAAGCTGGGGACTACTTTTATCTATCTTCTCAGCCTTGGAAGAAAAGAAAGATGGGCTTACCACTGCTTCTCGCCAAGCTGACAAGGCTAGAGTCATCCCAACCCCTTGGGCTGAGAAGCAAAGAACTCAAATTTACAGAGTAAGAAATGGGAATGGTTCCTCTCTTCCTCCCCAACCCTGCAGCATTTCTCTGCTGGGCAGAAGCCAAAGGCCAGTCCCATCACCCAGGGTTCTGTCTGGCGGGCCGTGCTGTATTGGCAGGAGAGCTGCCTCCTTCTGGGGGCTTCCTCATTCCCCAGCCTCAAAAGCCTCCCAGTTCTAAGGCCTTCCATTACCTCGTCCTTGCCATCCGTGGCTGAAAGAAGAGACCAGATCATTGTTCTGGGAATTAGAAGGCCACGGGTTCCCCAAATCTCAACCTCCTATAAAATTTCAAGGGAAGCAAGCAGGAGAGTAAAAATTGTTTTAGTTAAGACACTCAGCCCAACAAGATCTTAGCTTGACTGCTGATCAATACAAGTGATACTGCTTCAACTAAGAGGCCAGCCAATTACTTATCCTCCCCGTTTCCCATATACCTGATGACCCCCACACAGTTGAAAACCACTGAGTCATTGATCCCCAAGTGCCATTCTTGCTGCCAGACCCTGTGATTTCTAGGCCCAACATAGCCTTCTGAAGAGTAGAAGAAAACAGAGAACTGAGGATGGACACACTCTGAGACCAGCCCCCAAGTCCTGCAGCTCCACACATACTCCTAGAACTCAGAGAAATCCTGGCAGAGCCTCTCTGCTCCACACATACCTGCTGTGACTCAGAAGTTTTAGAAAGATTTTTCTGAGCTTCAGAGTCCCCCTCTGAGCACAAGGAAGGAGGGCTTGGCTTGCTTGCTTGCCCTCAGCCTCTCTCTCCCTTCTGTCTTGTGCTAGTCTGTGCCTACACACACACACACACACACACACACACACACACAATCAGCTTATCAGTGGCTTCAGTTCCTCATCCCAACCGTTGCCCATTCCAGCCCAGTCCGAGCCTGGGAAAATACATGAACAATACCTGGAGAAGAGGATCAGGTATCCTGTGAGAACCGGGCCCCTACAAAACACACAGATGGTTAATCCCCAGGTGATTCTGAGCTTTCTTTTCTTCCCTTCTCCCCTCCCTGTCTGCTCTGTTTCCAGCCCTGGGCCAGTGTCCCTGCTCTCCTGACAGACATCCTTTGCTCCCGGTTTGCCCTGGATGCCAGTTAACTAATTGTAGCTCCCAACAAGCCACTACTCTCCTTCTCTATGCCTTCATTTGCTCATCTGGAAAGTGAAGGGTTAACATTGGCAAAGGGATTTTGAGATGTCACAGATCCCTTCTGATAGAAGCCAGCCACACACACACACACACACACACACACACACAGAGCAATTTTACTGACAAGTTCAAGGACCCCACACAAAGACTGGAGGATGGCTCTCCAGGAGTCTTGTCCATGCTCATGTTCTGAGTTTAGGATGCTGAGCCCAGCTCCTCCACCATGCCCTAGGCACCAAAGGAGCCACAGGAAGGTGTGGCTAGGACAACCACATTCTACTGCAGCTTTCTAGCCCCTCCCCTTCCTTCCTCCTCCTTATCCCCGCTCCCAGCACAGCGCCTACCTCCTCCCCTTGTGCAGGAGAGCTGTACTTGTTTAGCCCCTTGGCTGACACGGTGCAGAACAAAGGGGCTGCAGCCTCTCATTCTTTTACCTTAACTCTCCAAGGGGTTTAACCTGTTCTGCAGAGTGGGGTCTGTAGTACACCCATCCATACACTCTAGGCTTTGGCTCATGGTCTCCGGGCAAGTCCAGCCTCCCACAATCACCATCTGGAAGTGGAGTCCAAGGAACAGGGCCCTGGCTTGAGAACCAGTGGCCCCCTACAACTCCTTCCCAAACCCAGCACCTCCAGCACAACTTCCAACACTGTTTGGCTCAGAAGCCTTCAGTGGTTCTCCACTGCTTACAGCTGAAGCCACTCAAAGAGCTCCAGCTCAGCCCTATCCCCAGCCCCAAGCCTTCCTGCATCCTCCTTTAAAAGTCATGCACGTGAAGCCAGGCACCAGTGGCTCACACCTGTAATCCTAGCTACTCAGGAGGCTAAGATCTGAGGATCATAGTTCCAAGCCAGCCTGGGCAGAAAAGCCCATGAGACCCTTATCTCCAATTAGCCACCAAAAATCCAGAAGTGGAGCTGTGGCTCAAAGAGGTAGAGTGCTAGTTTTGAGCAAAATAATCTCAAGGATAGCAGCCAGGCCCCAAGTTCAACCAGCACACACACAAAAAATGTCCTGTGCATGAGCCAGTCTGGTGACCAGTCACACTGTCTCTTCTCTGTACATGTGTTAAAAGAAAAAAGTCTCTCCCCACTTCTCCCTTCACCTACAGCCCAAGTGAGCTCAGGTGGCCACTCTCTGGCCTTTCCAGATTCCTCTCTAGCTGGAACTTCCTCCCAATTGAACCCCTATTCAGTGCTGAGTTCAAGGCCAAGTACAAGGCCAAAATCTTTTGTTAGTTGTCCCCTTGAATCTTCCCACAAACCCAAGACAGCAGCCGGTGATCATTCTCCAAACTCCCTGAGAGAGGAGAGCAGAGAAAGACAAGGGAGGAACACTGTACCATGTACTATGCACACCCAATTGTTTCATTCTCCCAACCATCTTACCAGTAGGAGTCACCAACCCATTTTACAGATGAAGAAACTGAGGTTCATGGAGGTTTTTCTGGCAGTTCTATACCAGTCATCCTGCAGTTCTTAGGCCCAAAACCTAAGAAATTGCCCTTGCTGGGCAATTTCATCATGTACACTGAGGCAGGGTGAGTTTTCCCAATGCCTTTAGTTTGTCAGAAAATGGGTACCCAAATGTTAGAATCAAATGATTTTATTTTTTAGTAATTGAAAGTATTTTCTTACTGACTTCCATTATAGGATTGGAAATGTAGTCCCAAGGGCAACAACCGTGGCCTGAAGATATAATTAAAAGCATACAGGAGTTCGGTGTGTATTTTTAAATGGCACAATAAGAGGAACACTAATGATTTTATGACACAGCAGAAAAGCAACCAAAAGATCGCCAGAGAGGCTGCAACTAGTCTTCTCCTTCTAACAACGCTGGATCTAGCTGGAGAAAGGAAGGCCTTGATTTCTTTTCTAGTCCTTTAAAATCAAAGGGTAGTCGTAAAGCACTACTTTTTAAACCCTATACTTTTAGGTGTTCTCTATAAATAGCTTTAGCCTGTAGAGGTTTGTGTAGGGATGAAGCTAATAATGTATTTCTGCCAGGGTCCTTTATGAGCTCTTTAAGGCGAAAGCTAGTATTTTTGCCCCCTAGAGAAGCATGGAGATCATTTTCATAATTTATTGTTTCTTTAAGTGCATAGTGGATTTCCTTTAAGAGGTACACAAGGTGGCCCACTTCAAATGGATCCTGTTTAATAATTCAGTGAGACTTGAAGGATTTGGGCTTTAAGTGAGCAGTAGTAACCCAGCAGAAGGAGATGGGCAAAGGCCCAATTCATTCTAGCCCACAGGGCTGTGTTCCCCACTAGAACAGAGGAGGAGCTCTGCTGCTGATTGGGCCAAGGCCACGCCTTGTTAAAAATAAATAAATAAAGGAGTCAGTGAGGAAGCTGTGCTTCATTCTCTACCCCACTTAAACCCCTGGGATCTTCCCATTTATTCATTCATTCATTTATTCCCTACTCAATTACTTGTTCAAGTATTCATGTATCCATCCATTAGTCCATTTGCTGAACATGTACCAGGGCAACTTGGATTCAACAGTGAACCAGACATGGTATGTGCTCTCAGAGAGTTTTGTCTGATAGGAGAGAGGCAGCAAGAGAGCTACAAATGGTGCAAGGAGTAGCAGGTGCCTTAAGAGAATTCCAGATCAAATGTGGCAGGGGCTCTGTGGAAAGAGTGGCTGTTCCCTGGGAAAATCCATAGAAAATCAGGAGCAAATCCATAGAAGAGAGGGCTGAAATGTTCTCAAGTGGAGAGAGAGACAGAGAGAGACAGAGACAGACAGACAGACAGACAGACAGACAGACAGACAGAGACAGACAGACAGAGAGAGATAATAGGAGTTGGGGGAGTTGGAGTGGTCTTCTAGATAAAAGCACACAATTCAAACACATGGACAAAAGACAGGAGTGGCTCCCTTTGGGAAATGAGGAGTGTAAGAAATCTAGCGAAAAGGATTTGGAGGAGAGGTTAAGGAGCTGAGAACAGACGATGAGGCTATCTTTCAGAAGAACGCAAAGAGGGTAAAGATGAGGAGTATGGTTTCGACTGGACAGAGTCCAAGTCCACACATCAAACAAAATGGCAGGCAAGTCCTGGGTATTTCTTTCTCCGGCAGCCACTGACATTGGCTCCCAGCTGCAGAACGGAGTGAGCCTTCTCTGTCCTCATAGTTCAGCCCGGAAGAGCTTGCCTTAGACAAGAATGCATCCTGAGTCTCAGTGTCGGAGACACAGATCCCAGGCCAGCCCAGGCCAGCATTCCTAGAATAAACAGATGTCTTTGCTTGCTTTACCCTCTTTACTTTAGAAAGCCCAAATCATTTCTGTCTTCTATCCCCCAAAAGGCCCAAGGCTGGAGTCTAACCTGAAGATCCTTCCCAGGCCTGCTGCAATACCCTGCCTGTGACCTTCCTTACCCGTGTACTTCATGGTCCCACACATCTGTCACTCGATCCTGAATTAAAGTCACCACCAATGCAGGTGCTAATCCACTTGGCTAGCTTCTATTTGGTAGGTTTTCACATTGATGCTGAGCTCCATCTTTAGGCATATGACACAATCAAGTAATGTCCAGCGAAAGTGGTCCCTCTGAGTCTCTCTGTGAACACGAAGGACCTGAGGGGTCAAGAGAAGCAGAAAAGGGGAAGAACCAAGCAGCTGGGCCCTCCTGTGCCCCTCCCAGCCCCAGGGAGGCATTCTGGAACTGGGTTTTCCCTTTCTGTTTTGGGTGGAGGCTGTTGTTTAGTCCCTAGAGGGGCAGCCATTATTTTCCTGGAGGTTTCAAGGGGGTTGAAGAGCATCTCATATTTCTCTGTTTGGCAAATAGTCAGTCCCTTGCCTCCCCTCCCAGGAATCAGGAATCTCAGAAACTAAAGCCAGAGAGACTCAGCTCTCTTTCAGCGGGGAGAGGGGGAACAGATGTCAGTCAAGCCCTGAAAATCCAGACAGGTGGGGAATACATTGGGTTATGAGTCTTCTTGGGATGGGTAAAGGAGGGTACAGGTGCCCTGATAACTACAGAAGGCAGGCTGTAATTCCCTCTCTCTCCTAGCTGAGAACCCTGTCTTTCAAAACTGCATGGCAGCCAGCAGGGGCCAACAGCCCACCATTGCCCGTTCCTGCTCTGACCCATTTCTCTTTGGGTGGTTGTAGTGTGGCGGGGAGGAGAGAGAGGGGAAGAAGGTGACAGCTCTCCATGCTGTGGAAAGGATCCAGAGTCCCAGCTGAGGGAAGCAAGCCCAGCCCAGATGCCAACAGATAGAGAGGGGGAGCAGAGGAGGGGATGGGAAGGAGCCAGGCTCCCCAACAGGCTTGGAGATGGCAGGCAGCACTTAGAGGAAGAGCAAGGCTGACACCTGAATCATGCTGGCTTCCCCCTGGAGGATGCTTTAATGAGGCTCACAGCTGTAAAAATCACAGAACGAGCATTAACAATGCTAATTACCTAAAGTTTAGCCTGAACATTTGCAACCCACCCACCTTGGGGACAGCACTTTTGTTCTGGCCCTGCAGGCCTGAGGCATCTGACGAATCTGTGACAGCACAGCATTCGTGCAGGCCAGAGTTGGGGTGGGAGGCTTCAGGCTGCAGGGTGGCTAGGAAGGGACCCAGTAAGACCTCCTGGTGATGATATCTCTGCCCTGTCAGAGGCCCAAGGGTCCTAGCTCATCATCCCACTGTGTTCTACAGCCTCCGGGGACAGCCCTTACAGCCATCCACCATCTAGCCCCAAAGCTGTTTTCAAAGATGTTTTTGTTGGGTTGTTTCATTGGTAGAGCAGCCGAATCACCAATGTGACACAGATCAAACCAGAGTTTGTGTTGGCCAATGGGTGGAGCAAAGGGTTGGGGCTCAGGGACCTTCTTTCCATGGTTGTCACCAAAGCCTCTGAACATCCTCTCAGTCTATTCCAGAATCCCAAGCCTCTGCAGAATTGACTTGGAACAACCTAAGCCTCTGGCACTATTGCTTCCTATGCCATCCCAAAGGGCTCTATGAAGACAGGTTTGTCAGGTGCCCTAGAGGGCCTCTGACTCAGGCTGAAGGACTGGTATGGAGATTTGTGTCCATTTCCCCCTTGATCTACCCAGCTTCTGCTGGAATCTAGGGCTGTGTTTGCTAACCTCATGCCTGTATCTATGACTTCTCTCCCAGAATTCTTCCTGCTAACGAAAGGGGGGGACCACATTATAGTGTCATCACAATGCCACCCCTTTGGCAGTCCCTACCTTGCACGACAATATCAACCTCTTACCCCTGGCCCCTTCTTCTTAGTCTTTGTCTTCCCAGCCCTCTACCATCCCCAGTGCTTCGCTCCTCAAGGACAGAGCTGGAGAAAGCCATTCTTGGCTTGAACATCCTTTGGACCCCTCTAGTTCTGCCCTTCTCCTTCCAGTCCTCTAACTTCCCAGAGCAGCTACACTTTTTGTTCTGTATTAGTTGTTTTTCCAGACTTGATAGAACATGGTGTACATGTTAACCTCTTTTAAACCTGGAATAGGCTGCCTTAGTCTATTCAGGCTGCTGTTACAAAATACTACAGGCTGGAAGACTTAAAAACAGGGAAATTTATTTCTTACAGTTCTGGGGCTGGAGATACAGCTCAGGGATAAAAGAAGAATGCCTATTAGATGCAAGGTTCTGGGTGTGACTCCCTGTACCACAAGAAAACAACAAAAGAAAAGAACTTCTATCTTCCACAATTCTGGAGGCTGGAAAGTTCAAGGACAGAGTATTGGCAAATTCAGGCTGGTAAGGTCCCTATTCCTCATAGACAGTCATCATGGAAGTCTAACCTCCCAGGACAAAAGGCCTTGGGGTCTCCTTTGGGCCTTCTTTATAAAGACATCAATCTTATTATAAGGGTTCTTCCTCTGTGACCTTCCTAATATCATGACCTCCAGGCAGATTTCACCCTAAGGGTTTCGGGGAATAGAATGTTTAGATCATATCAGACTGGGGTGCTACACTAGAGTCCCTGGGGTTGGAACAGAAATAGGCATAGCCCTCCACATAGATGAAAATCTGTATTGTAGGTTTTTGCATGATCTTCTCCTGCCTAGACTTTGTTTTAAATGAAGGTATCCCCACACCCCTTCCCAACCTACCACCCCTGGAATGAGCACCTGTGTGTGGCAAGCTTAACTGCTGCCTGAGGCCACCGTGGGTGAAGGCTTGGCCTTTCTCCCCTGGTCCCTGGACGGGAACATCACTCCCTCTGCAGGGGAGGCTCTGCAACCCGGTCAATGGCTCATGACTGTCTGCATCAACTGAATGATCCTCTCTGGAAACAAAAGGCTCCACAGCGCTAAAAAATGCAAAGCTGGAGGCCTGTGAAAAGCTCCTGGAGGAGCAAGAACAGGAAAGGCTATTTGGCATACTCAGTGCAGGAACTAAAACAGACCTGGTCTCCACTCTGCCTTGTCCGCCTCATCTTCCTAAAATACCCAAGATTCCCAATAAAAAGCACACTGAATGAGACCTGTTCTAGCTGCCCTAGATTCTCTTGACCTGACCTATCATCCATTTGATTATTTCCTGTCTGGCGCTTACCTCCTGGGCAGGATTGTGAACCCCATGACGGGGTATGGCTTTGTCTTACCAGCTGTGTCGCGGTACCAGGCTCACAGTAGACAGTTTGCTTATTTATTTCTCTTTAGCTTCATTTTGGAAGACTTTCTCTTTCCTTACAGCCTTGAGAAACCAATTCCCACGTGGTCTAGGCATCCCGCACCCATAGGCTTTCCTTCTGTTGCTAAGACTGTTGCTAAGAAGATTCTGGAGCCTCATGGGGACAGGTGTGACCTCTGAAAAGGCTCTTGTTCCTTGTCCATAACAGCCACCTTACTGCCTTTTATGGAAGGTGGCCTCTGATTTGAGAGGAAAGGAGCTATGGCTCATGGGAATTTAAGAGGGTTCTGACCCCCCCCTCCATCCCCTCCGCCACTGATATCCCCATCTTGTCTCTGAAACACTGACCTCCCATCTTCCAGAAATGTCAGTGGGCTCCCCTTCACAATGTCCTACAATCTCCCCAGGGGTGTCACCACAAAATGAGTCTCTGACCTCCTGCAAATGACATCCTAGGTTGAGGTGTAAGATTGTTGTGTTGTCCGTGGTGCCTAGGACGCTGCTGCCATAGTCTTGTTTTCCCTGGAGCTTGTGGGTCATGGGGTCAGAATTCCATCCCCAGGGAGCAACAAGACATGAAATGTATTGCTCCTGGAGTTCCTTTCCAAACACCTAAGCACCAGACACTTCTCTGCAGCCAGATTCATCTGTGTGTATGCATGTGATGTGTTGACACACACTGCGCATGCATGCACACCTGCACAACTCAGTCTCAGCCACAGCCAAGCGCTTGTGAACTTACACATTTGCAACTGATGTTCAAAAGACTGGGAGAGTGGGTGGGTACAAAATAACCACGAGTCCATGTGGGTTTTGAATCCTTTTATTTGTTTACACATTCCCTAAAAGATTTGCTACAGGGCTAATCAACACTGCCAACCAATCACAGAACAAGATACTGACCACAGCAAAGAAGAGACAGGGGGCTTGTGACTCAGTCTTTATGAACGTGCAAGGGTCCCAGTAAAGGACTGGGGTATCCAGTGGTTCTGAAAAAGGCTGCATGAGGCCCACATTATTTACCACCTCATCAGCTACAGGTCCTGACTCTCCAGAGACCCATTCCTGGAACCCATCAGAGCAGGGCAGGAAGAAGTTAGCACATGGAGGTCTTGTGGTTCCAGGGTGGTCCTTTGAGCCAGACTGCTGAGTGAAGAGCAGTTGTTAATCCCTCTAGGCAAATTCTGGTCAGTAAACCCAAATGCAGACCTGGGTTACTTGCAATGTATAGATTCTCCTGGAGACATTCCAAATACACACAGCTCTCTGCAAAGTTGCCAAACCAGCATGTTCCCTTAGAATAGCAGGAGACATGGCCCAGCCTCATCTCCAATATGGAAACATCTAGAGATTGTGCAATACCTCTTAGACAGGGCAGAAACACCACAGCACTTTCATGGAGAAGCCACAAAAGAGTAGAAATGGATGTATGGGAGGGGTACCCTGGAAGTCAGAGGACAAGAGTGGTACACCTACACACACACACACACACACACACACACACACACACACACACACACACACACACACACACACAATAGACTGAGACTACACCTGAAAGAAAAGCAGAGTTAGCAAAGAGGCTTCTTGTTTCTTTGTTGCTGTGGTTGTTTTTTAGAGGAGCCAAAGCAAGTCGAATGGAAATACTGTCTTTGGACCATTACCCACAGTTTCCCAAATCTGCAGCCCTTTTCTGTAACCTCATGAAAGCTGTCAGCCTCAGTCCTGCACACTGGAGCCAAAGCAGCTCAAGGCAACAATTTTTTTAAAAAAAGCTTTTAGGTTGTTTGGTCAGCAAGAGGCAATGTGGTGTTGGGTCTCAAGTTCCAATAGGAAAAGTCTTCAATAGATTTTTTTTTTTTAAAGAAGACTTTGATCTGCAGGTACTCCTAATGCTGAAGGCCGTTCTTTCATGACTAAGAGTTTCTGAAGGAACAGCAAGGAAGTGATAACCGATAAGAAACATGTAGGAAGGACAGGGAGACCAGGCTGAACCACACGCCTTCTCTCTCTTGTGCCCACATCTGGAAGAACTATGCATTGCATTGACAGATCAAGAAAAACCAATAGAGACCCAGTGACTCTGGAAATCAGAAATCCCTTCCCAAGTGCAGCCCACAGCAATCCAGGGCAGTACAATTCTGAGATGGCAACACCTCTGAAGTCAACTTCCCACGTAGAACAAGGCAATGAAGCCCAAAGTAAAGTCATCCCAAATACCTCAGATCCCTGACTCAGCCCAAAGCTTTCATGCCCTTTGCAGAGCCTTTGTGAGACACAGTTCCTCCTAGCGCAGCAGGGCAGCTGTGCTATCCATCCCCAGGGACTTCCTCACTCAGGGGCCGGCTGCTATAGCCCACCTGGGGAACTCCAGGGCTCGTAAGCAAGGGTACTTTCACCAAACCACCTTTTCCCTGACAGGAGACCAGCAGGATTTAGGCAACTACAAGAAGAAAACCAACCACTTTTGGCTTTGTGGCAGCGACTCTCGGTGTCTTGGCCATCAGAGAGAGTTAGTAAAACCAGACCTTAAGAGTGTACTCAAACTAAATGCACTTAGGAAGGGGAATATGAAGCTTAGTTTTGGTTTTCTCTAATCAACAATTGACTCCACAGGTTTCTATTTCCTAATGTCCAGCAGATCAGCTTCAGGCTACAAAGAGGTCTAAAAATGTACCAGGATGGACACTGGGAGTGGGGACCCTCCCAGAGTCTCCTGTGCTTTCTGACTCCCAAACTCCATCTTGCTTGGAGCTTAGGACTAGCACACTCAATGTCGACCACCACCTGCTTAGGGAGTAGTGTTGGCTATTAGTCTGGCCTGGCTAGGATCCAAGTTGGCTGGCCATTCCCTCTTCCCTCCCACCAGCACTAAGAACAGGGAGCACACCTGTCATTCAAAGGCAGTTTGGCTGAAAAATGGATGGGTGGATCGAACCCCAGGCTCTCAGGCACTTTAAAATCACACTCACAGCCAAACCTCCCATCTCTGCCTCTCCACAGAGACCACACCATTTCTTTTGCTGGGAACTAGGTGTTATTTAGCCCCCACCCCTCCCCCCAGCAGAGCCTTTCTATAGCTTATCTACAACGAAGCCAATGGTTGTTTTAGGTCAGCCCAGAGCTGACCTCTGTGCGCCAACAGACCCAAGCCATCCCCCAAGCCAGGTATTTAGCTCTCAAGTGATCCTGAGGTGGCTTCTTCAAGGAACAGCTAAAAGCTAAAATGAAACGAGGCTGTGACATGGGCAGAGGAAAGGAGAAATGAAAGCAATCTTTTATTCTCCATGCTGTCAACACAGACAACTGGGAGTTGATGAAGCCCAAGCTGGGGTTCTGATGAACCCCTGGCCAGAGGTTTCCTGCAAAGCAAAAAAGCCACTAACATTGGGCTATATTCACACACACAATGGCTACCACAGAAACGGGTTCCTCAGAGACCTCCCTAGGGTCTCTGTGGGAGTTCACTCAATCCATGCATTTGGCTCTCTCTCTCTCTCTCTCTCTCTCTCTCACACACACACACACACACACACACACACACACACACACACACACGCACACACCCCTCCCTGCTTTCTCCAGTACTGGATGAGACTGTGATGTGAGTCACTTCTCAGCTCCCATCAGGCCCTGCTGATTGCACCTCCCTGCCCTTCAACCTGAAAGCAGTGGTGGAAGACACAGCCACAGATTATCTGGCTGCCCAATGCGCTCCAACCAGGATCTTTCCTTGATCAGGTTCTTTCCTTCATCGGCTCCCAACCGATGTGGAGGATGTGCATGTTCCATGGCAGCCGGTACCTGGGAGAGCAGATAAAAGGCCTGAGGTCCTTGGTGCTCCTCTCCCTAACCTCCAGAGGCTGGAAACAACTAGCTGTTTTTGCCTGCTCGTCTTCTACTCATGAACAATGCATCTGAAACAAAGACCTGGATCTTCATACACCTTCCCTGGTGGCATAATAGCTGACATGTGATCAAGATTCCTTGAGAGTTTAATTTTACAGCTGAAAAACAACCTGAAAGCTGGGAGGGGATGTGGTTGATTTTTTGTTCCAAGCCCATTGGCCCTAGTGTATTGTTTTGCACATCGCTGGTGTCATGCCCATGCTTTAGCCACCCTGCCCAGCACTCACTTGGTAGGCAGGAGATGTGCTCGTTTGCCTGCAAAGGAAAAACACCAAGAGTAGCCAAGGGTAGCAGATGCATGGTGGACAGTTAGGATGGACACAACATCCTTTCCCAGTGAGATGATCACAAATGCTCCCTAAGCGTGTCTTGCTCTCTGGCCATTCCCTGACAAAGCATGATCAGCTAGCTTTCCCAAATATCAGGTACAAGGGATGCACTGGCAAGCCAGGACTCCCTCCACCTCCCCCACCTGCTGCCCATGCCCTCTGCTCTGAGATCATTGTTCTCAGTTTCCATGCTCTCCCTCACATAGTTTCTAGCAGTGTTTCTCAGGATTTTTTTTTCCCTACTCCCTAATTTAGGCCTTTGAGCTTCATTTTGAAAATACACAGAGGTATTTTTTTTTCCATTTTCTTTTATGCCACAATTTCTCCTCTCCCTTCCATTCTTTGCCATTCCGCAGAGTGGAGGGAGGGAAGGAGATGTGCAGGGGAAGAGAGAAGGCAGGAGAATGGGAAGGAAGGTGTGGGTGGGGAAAAGACATGAGAGGGTGAGGTCAATAAAAACCCTAACCCCTTAGCTGGGTGCCGGTGGCTCACGCCTATAATCCTAGCTACTCAGGAGGCTGAGATCTGAGGATCTCGGTTCAAAGCCAGCCTGGGCAGGAAAGTTCATGAGACTCTTATCTCCAATAAAGCCCTAGAAAACCAGAAATGGCGCTGTGGCTCAAGCGGTAAAGCGCTTGCCTTGAGCTGAAGAGCACAAGGACAGCGCCCAAGCCTAGAATTCAAGCCCCATGACCTACAAAAAAAAAAAAAAAAACCCTAACCCCAATTCTAGTCATAGAGTGTTTGCATATCTCTTTGATAGCAAAATTAAGGCCTTTTTTCCCCTTCAAGTCTTCAATGATTGAAAAACATCTCTTCCAAAGAAGTAGATGAAGGGGCTGGGAAGTTGGCTCAGTGGTAGAGCGCTTGCCTTGCATGCATGAGGCCCTGGGTTTGATTCCTCAGCACCACATAAGCAAAAAGAAAAAAGCCAGAAGTGGTGCTGTGGCTCAAGTGGTAGAGCACTAGCCTTGAGCTGAAGAGCTGAGGGACAGCGCCCAGGCCCAGAGTTCAGGTCCCACGACCGGACCCCCTCCCCCCCAAATAAAAAGAACTGTGGCTTACTCAAAGAAGTAGATGATTGCTTTGGGGCAATTAGAAGGGGGAAACTATGGGGATGGAAGAGATGGAGAGAGTTGGTGGAGCCAAGGGCTTTGCAAACACTAGGCCCTTTTGTGGTCTCTGTGGCTACTACAGAGGCTAGGCTGCAAAAGACCTCAGGGACAGACACACCTTGTCTGGTAGCTCTCAGCAATCCTGTTATTCCAGAAGCAGCACCTTTCAGTTCATGCCTACATGTGTGCACATGGGTGAGCACACTTGCGCATGCACACATAGACCCCCCCCCCATCATTAATATCATTAATACAAAGAAAGAGATTCAGTGAAGGTAAATACAACCTAGGGAGGGGTTGGAGGCAGGGGGAAACGTATAGGCTTATCAACCTCCCCAATTTCCTGCAGGGACCACTATCCGTATTCTGTCCTTTCCTGGCCACAACAGGGATGACTTGCCAGACTAGGCTGACCTGAATGGCCATCTTGCTCACTTCCTGGGCTAGAGGTCATTATTAGTAATTATATCTCTATCCAAGAGGATGCTGGCTGCCTGCCAGTCCCAGCCCTGCCTTCCTCTGGCATGCCCTGGGAAATGTCTCCATCAGCAGGAATGGTCTCTGCTATGTTGGGGCCAAAGAGGGGGAAACTATGGTATGACTTCTCAAGGCCACTGGTCCCACAACCTTGAAGCTCATGGTACTGGAAGAAAGAATACCGAGGGAGGTGGGAGAGGCTGTAACAAGGAAGATTTCCGAACACTCAGACCCCAAGATATCTCTCATGGGTGCTGGCGTCACCGCAGGTCCGCCAACTGAGAGGACATACTCAAAACCAGAGAGGCCTCTTTGGAAACCTTTCTACTTCTAAATCTGTTCCCTCCTCCTTTTAACTCTAGAGTTCCCTGTCCCTTCTAGGAGAGTCTCTGGATGCAGAACTGCCTAGGTAACCGCCTTTGGCCTCCCTCCCTCTCTTCCCCACCCAGCCAGGATTCCCGCAGGCGCTGCTTTTGGGTCTCTCTCATCAACAACCTACACTAGAAGCACAGAGAGGCAACTCCAGCCAAGCCTTACCAGTAACAGCTGCTGAGATATTCGAAGTTCTGCCCCTCGCAACTTCATATGGGGGTCTCTATTCACCTTCCATGGTTCTGTGTAGTCAGTAAATACATCTTCCTTTGCCCTCTAGCCTCCAAAGGGTCTCCAGCCTCCTTAGAAAGGATTCCCACCTCTTAAAAGCCCCCTCTAGCTGCCCCCAAAGGCTCTGAACCAATCCAGCTGTCCTACCACCTCCTCACTCAGAGCAGGTGCAAGTGGACACTGCAGAGAATCACACTATCCCGTCCTGGGACAACAGGGCAAGCATTCACCTGGTATGCAGACAACTGTGCTGATCTCGAACCTAAAGCACCCACCCCATGGAGTAAGAATCCGAAAAGGGCAACACATTGCTGGGAAAAGGAGATGCTTTGTCTACTCTGCCAGGTGTGGATGGGGAGAGGAGGAGAGCAAGCCTGGCTAAGACTAGCCAGGTCCATCCTCTTCAGTTCACAGCTACTGGAATCTGGGCTTGGGGCCTGCCTGGTCTTAGCCTTCTGGAAGTAGCACGTGAAATCTTTCCCTTCCTCAAGGCTGCAGGTCAGGATCTAGACCACCTTTTCAATCCTCTGTCCCCTTGCCCCCACCACTTTAGACCAAAGGGGCCTAGCAGCATATCTCAGAGTTCAAACAGTACTGTCTGTGGGTGAAGGAAATCCCATAGTGGTCCAGCCAGAAACCTAGGGGTTGCTCCCACCCCTAGTTGGGTGAGGGTCACAGCTTGTGACTAGTTGACCTTCAGAAGACCCCACCCCAAGCCAACAAGGAGCCTCAAGAAGGGAGTATCTGGTTCAGTGTCCAAGCATGCACAAAGGTTTGGTCTTTTTTTTTCTTTTTAAAAACAATCTTGTTAGCTAGGATCACAGGTCTAAAGGAAAACAATGATTTATGATAAGTCTTCAACTGACTCCACACCCTCTAGTCACTTAGCTCCAGGAGTTTCCCCTAAAACCATGCTCCCCCTTCCCATACCTCCCCACTTCCTGCTGAAGACTCTCACTCTCTCTAAGGGACTTCTCCTTCCTGCTCCTATTAGACTTTGCCTGTCTTTGTCCCAGAGCCTCCAATTCTCTCCAGAGCTATCAGCCTGCTAAAAGCATCATTAACACACTGTTCCTGCAAGAGTGCAGATCTGGAACTCCTAGCATCTCAACAGGAGTGTAGTAAGTATAGCCCTGGCCCAGGGAGCCAAGCCTCCCCTGAGCTGTGACTTCAGAACTCCTGAAAGAAGGCCAAGGTGGGCATCTGGGGAGTGGCAGAAGGAAAGGGAAAAGAAGGGGAAATCTCTCATATCAGCACTTCCAGAGCAGCTGAGAACCACCCAGGGGACAGGCAAGGTGGTCCTTAGCTCCCTACCCTAGGCCAACAGCCGAGCAGGGTCCCCTCACACACATCAACTCAGAGAGACCACTTGCCCCTCATCTCTCTGAGTTCTGGAGCCTGTGGTTGCTGCAATCCCTCTTCAACAATCTAGAAGAGCACCAGTGTCTTAAACTTGCTCCCATAGGAAAAGTAACACCAATCATGTCACTTTGCTTCCTTAAAATATCTGAAGTTTTTAAGGGAAGGACTAGAAGGAATAGTGCTGAATTTTTTTTAAAAAGTTCTCCAGGAAAGAAAGTTTCACTGTGAAGCTCAGGCATTCTCCCACTGCTACCTTTCTCAGTGGAAGGAATCTGGCTTTATTTCTTCCCTGGGCTTCCTACCTGTTCCTGACACCACAACAGAGCAATGAGACCTTGAGACCCACTGGCTGTTGCCTTGGGTACTATGTATGAGGAGCTGAGAAGGAAAGCCAGGGTATCAATCTCCTAACAGGAGCCTGATTCCTGCTCATTCTGGATTTCCTATAGTTCCCCCCCCCCACACACACACACATACCCTGCCAAAGCATTGTTTCAAAACTGTCTAGAAGGGTACAGGATTCCATCTTCCAGCCTGGATTTGGCAGCCCTATCTCTCTGGCCCACTAGAGCCATAGTATGGGGGTAAAGTGGAAGAAAGGTAAAAATGAGATCATCCCCAAACCCAAAGAATCCTCAGAGTGGACAGAAGATTCCCAAAAGGGGTAACATGCCATCGGGAGTGGAGGTGCCATGTCCACTCTGCCAGGTAGTAGCGACAGCATTGACCAGGGACTCTCTTCCTCACTCCCTAGAGGTTGGCATCCTAGAGCTTGGGGACAGGCCTGTCTCTGGCTGTGCCAAGGTTTTGAGCTAGATGACAACATCTCGATTTAGTGACCTGTACACCAAGTGACAAGTGCCACCACGGAGTAGGAGCCTTCATTATTCCAGGCCATGGCCAGGATTAGCCGTAAGATTACTGTAACCCCTTGAAATGACCTAGCTGGATTAGCCAGAGATCTCTACCTTACATATGTGGGCAATCAGGCTCAGAGTGGCAAAGTCGCTTGTCCAAGGACCATCAGCTAGATAGCAGTGGAACAGTGCTTCAAGCCCCCAGTGACAATGTTCTCCCCTGAGCTGAAATGAACTATGCCGTTGGTGGACATTAGCTCTCTATGCCAAGCTGAGGAGCCTTGGAGTCAGTGTTTGTGGGGAAGGGATATTTCTGCAGTATCTTCATCCCGGAGTCCCTATGGTAAGTCCTCACTCCTACAGTAGCCTGTGCACAATTACAGTCTTCATCACCGACAGAGGCTTGGTCCAGTGGCTCTTGCAATGTAAACACCCTTTGGTCCAAAGGGAGATTCCAAGAAGGCATCTAACTTGTGCCCATTGCACAAAAATGGTGGACACAGAAAACACTGGGAATCCAGTGCTTAACCTTTTCTCTCTCTCTCTTTTTTTTTTTTTTTTTTGCTGGTCTGGGGCTTGAACCCAGGGCCTGGGTGCTGCCCTTGAGCTTCCTTTGCTCAAGGCTAGTGCTCTACCACTTTGAGCCACAGCGCTACTTCCATCTTTTTCTGAGTAGTTTGTTGGAGATGAGAGTCTCATGGCCTTTCCTGCCAGATAAGCTCAGCTCTGCAGTGACTGGCTGTAACACGATGTCTTTTCAGCTGTCTAGGGCTACTGTGGAATAGGCAGGGAGTGTCACTCTCCCATTTTACAGGTGGGCACATTGAAGCTCAGGGACCTTCAGGGACTGGCCCTCAATGGCAGAGGCAAAACTAAACCCCTAGTCTTTTACATGCACCTTCTCATTCCAGCTGCTTCAGAGAGACTCAAAGAAAAGAGATGAGTTTGAAGCTCACCAGCATCTTTGTGTTTTCAGATGCAGGAGGTGACGAATGGAATGCTGAAGTTTTTTCGCCCCCATGCAGCAGGCCAATGGTGCCATTCCACAAGCTGCGTGGTTATCCCCACTTTCTAGATGGAGAAACTGAGGCCTCCAAAGAGGAAGGGGCTGCCTCATTCTGCAGAGATTCATAACACAGAGAGGCCTGGGCCTTCCCAATGGGATTCAAGACACCAATGGGCCCCACTGGTGAGGACAAGTTCAGCTTGGAACACATGGCCACCCTCGGCGTCTGTAGGCACAGTAGAGGTGATTGGATGGAGAACAGGGCCCCTCATTTGCAGTTCTGTGGGGAATGGATTTTCACATAATATAGAAAGAGACTTGTAGCCAGGCTCAAGTGGCTTATACCAATAATCCTAGCTACTCAGGAAACTGAGATCTGAGGAACATGGTTCAAAACCAGCCCAAGCAGGAAAGTCCATGAGACTTATCTCCAATTAACCACCAGAAAATGGGAAGTGACGCTGTGGCCTAAAGTGGCAGGGCATTAAGTTTTGAGGGAAAAAGCTCAGGGGACAGCGCATACGCCCTGAGTTCAAGCCCTAGCGACTCCCCCATCCCCCCCCAAAAAAAGGATACGTCAAGTCACAGAGCCACAATTTTTGGTTTCAGATTGGCTTTGTCAAATGTGAAGCTATTGTAGCATTTAGGAACATTTGAGTGATTAATTTTTTCCTCCTAAAATTAGTTTAAGATAAATCTCTCATAACTAATACTCAGCCTTTGAGGACCCCCTGCTTTGATTCCAAAGGAATCAGGAGAAGAAACGGGAACCCTCTGCTGTAAGGGTGGCCCTCCCCAGCTTTCTCTTGACCTTCAGAATCCAGATGAGCTCAGCAACTGCAGGAGGCAGCAGCTTAGAAGGAAGATGAAAACCCCCTCTGGATCTGGGCCCTTTAAATGAGATCATTATGTATGTCTGCAACTCACTCTGAGGCCACAGGGCCCGCAATGGAGTGACCCCCATTCTCTTGCCACAGGTCACTCTCTGCAAGGGAGTGGAGACCCACACCGCTTGAATCTCCGCCAGACTGCCCTGGATCCACTAGCCAAGAGCAATTAGCTAGGGAAGAAGGCTCCTATGGAGTCCCACAGCAAACAAGGCAGCCAGGCAGCAGTGGCCCAACTAGCCAGACTCTCCAGTCTCCAGGGGCTTCTTCAAGAGCCGAAGGACTAAAAATAAACTGGGCCTTTGTTGCAAGCTGCTGGACCACAGAGGGAAGACCGAGCATGCGCCAGAGTCCTGCTCACCAAGACCTGCCCTTTGGGCAAATGATTTTTCCAGAAATGTGTCAGTTATTGTGCTGTTACTGCAATTCAAAGACAGTCCAATCCACTCCAGCCTGAGGGCTGTCTTCCAACATGCAGAGTTCTTGGAATCTAGGCCTCCCACCTCTTTCTTCTAGAAACATTACTAAAAAAAAAAAAATTCCCACTCATTCAGGGGAACTCTGGAGGGGAGCCCATAAATGGAAGGTTCTGAATCATTGCCACCTGATCACAGATAATCATATCATCCTAACCATCTGTTTAAGTAACCATCAGCTCTCTTCCATCCTAAAATTTCCAGGTAGGTCTGCGTAGACAATGATAAATATACACCACAAGGAAGGAAGACAATTACTTAGGAAAAGGAATTTGTAGTATCATATCAACACTGAGGGCTTCTCATAGCTTCAGTCTCTGGAGCCAACACCTGGATGCTTGATTGGGCAGTGTCCTTCCTGGTGCTCCATCAAACCAGGGAAAGCCCTGGGTGTATAGACACCCAGCTTGGTTGGGTGGCAGGGTCTTGAGCACTTTCTTCTACCCTAAGCTGTGGCCTGTTTCATCTCAAGGACACCTCAGCTTTGAAGGTCAAGGAACTAGCCTGGTCCCTTGCAACATCTCTTCTATTGGGTAACAAATACTGCCTGGTTATGATGAGGCCTTAGCATGACTCCCAATGTTTCCTTCCATCTCTCAGTCCCTCTTGATCTTTCATGAAGAAGCAGCATAGTGGATTGAGATCACCATAGTATAGATGCTCATTGCTGAGTTCTAGAAAGCAACTCTTCCTCTTCACAGAGACCAAGGAACAAGAAAAGGTTCCAACTTCAAGATCCAAGTCTAGAAGTCTCTAATGAGAGTTGTAGTAAACAACTTCTCCATAGTATTTTGTTCTTCTGGTGAGAGTTTAAGACGAAATGCCTAAGCTAGGGGTGGGAGCGGGGGGAGTAAGGAGGCTGTGTGAAGGTTCCTTGGAACACAATACATTTTAAAAAAACACCAACCTACATAGAAGTGATCACAAAAATTCCCTTAAAGTGGGAATCCGTGTGAGGGTCGCAGTGCGAGGGAAAAGGTGAGAGGGGTTTCAGAGGGCCAGGGCTTGGGTTGTTCTTCAAAAGTGCAAGATCTTTCCAGTAGAAACAAGGACGTGCTGGCTGAGGTACCTATGTGGGACAAGAGCTACCTTGCCCACTCGGTTCACCTGTCCATGGCCTTTGTGACCATTCATTTCCTTATAGCTGCTCTGAGCGGATGCGTGGAGAAGGGTTCCATCTGGTTTGAACTGGTCTGTGGTTTAGCATCTCCAGCAGCAAGTCACACTCGGTGACCTGGGATTCTAGGCCTGGCAGCCAAAGGCTGAGGCTTTCTCTTTGAGCAGTTCCCAACATAAGTGGCAGCTCCAGCTTCCTGGAAGAGACAAGATGGTATTAGTGGCTGCCTTGTTCTGAACTCTTAATTCCTAGCTCAAGGGCCCTAACATCTTGTAAACTCTGTGTGTGTGTGTGTGTTTGTGTGTGTGTGTGTGTGTGTGTGTGTGTGTGTGTGTGCGTGCATGCACATGTGCCAGTTCTGGGGTTTGAACTCAGGGCCTGCATGCTGTCCCTGAGCTTTTATTTATTTATTTTTCTTAAGACTGGTGTTCTACCACTTGAGCAACAGCTCCATTTCTGGCTTTTTGATGGTTAATTGTAGATAAGAGTCTCCAGACTTTCCTGCCTGGGCTGGCTTCAAACTACAATCCTCAGATTTCAGTCTCCTGAGTAGTTAGGATGATAGGTGCAAGCCACTAGCCCCTGATAATTCTTTTCTTTTGACTGTCATATTTCAAAGACCAAGTCTCACTCCTGAAGACATGCTAGATACTAAAGCAAAAAGTAAATGCTCAGAGATAATCTATTGAACTGCTTTTTTGTGTGCGTTTGTTTTGTCAGTTGTGGGGCATGAACTCAGGGCTTAGGCACTGTTCCTGAGCTCTTTTGCTCAAGGCTAGTGCTCTACCACTTTGAGCTACAGCTCTAGTACCAATTTTTCAGTGGTTAATTGGAGATAAGGGCCTCACAGGGAATTTTCTACCCAGGCTGGCTTCAAACTGTGATCCTTAGGTCTCAGCCTGAGTAGCTAAGATTACAGGCATGAGCCACTGGCACCCAGCTGAACTCTTTTTTAATGACACTGGCTCCTCCCTTCGTTAACATCAGCTGGCCTGGATTAGCTCCCCAGAGAGCTCACCGCCATCTTAGCCCCATGTCTGGGAAACATCACCCTGTCCCTCACACTGAAATTTCAGCTGGTTGAACTGTGCCTCCATTTCCTCATGTGTAGTACGGTGGTTGGTGTACCTATCTCCTAGGGTTGTGCTGATTAAATGATACAGGACATGAGAAGCCCTTAGCACAAGTCCACACCCCAGTGAGCGGTCAGTAAGAGACAGAAGGAGCAGCTGTTATTGTTGCCCTCATTGCCATTACCTTCTGGGGGCTCAGCCACTGGGGGATTTAGACAGTACATGTGGTAGCCGCGATCACAGTCATCGCAGAAGAGTAGCTGGTCCTGGCAGAATACAGAGCAGGTGCAGATGGGATGAGAGAGATTCCATTATTTGGAGTCAGTATCTGGTCACAGATCATCTCCCCACCCCCAGCATCCCTCTCTAGACCCCATTTGGAGTCTTCACTGTCCCCTATACATGGCTTACGTTTGCCCACATCTGGAATTTCCCCCTTTGCTTCTCAGGCTATACAAATCCTAGCTTCCTCTTAAGGTTCTGCACAACTCGTATCTCTTCCAAGAAACCAACCTTGACAAATGCCTCACATCCCAGCTCATGGGGATTCTTTGCTCTTCTGAGCTCCCCATAGCCAAGAAGGGCTTCCAAAAGGAAGAAAATGAATGTTATATATTTTTCTTCTCCTCCAAGATCACTGCCTGGTATATGCAAAGTATTTTAGATATTAGAACTTTTTAACTGAGTTCCCCTGGAGACTCTTCTTCTGATTTCACCTGCGAAATAGTGATAGTATAGTTGGTGGTAATATCCATGGTACCTGGGAAACTCTTCAGGGTTTTATGATATGAGTCTAGAGAAGAGCAAGCAGGTCTTTATTTGACCTCAAAAACCTCTACTCAAGCTGGGGGCTGGAGCTCAGGGGAGAGCAGGGAAGAGGCTGGTACTAGAAGCTGGGAGACCAATTGGAGGCTGCCAGAGAAACTCAGGTGAGACATGACAGTGGTCTGAAATAAGGTTGTGTCAGTCAGAGATAAACAGGTCTTGTTCGCACTTAAGAGACATTTATTAGATTTTGGATGTGGGAGGGCTTCTGGCTAGTCAGCAAGTCAAATAATACAGCCAGCCACTGCATACGGAGACCGGAACAAGAGAGTACACCCATGACCGGGGATGGCTTTAAACATGTCTCACACATTCACATTGCCTGGTAGGGATGACTTGGAGGTAGTTGGAGAGGAAAAGATGAGGTTTGGGCATAAGATAATTTGGAAGTCATTGGTGATTAGATGGCAAATGAAGAGCCTAAGCGCAAGAAGTCTGGAGAGCATGTGAACAGAGGAAGTATATTCATGAATACATTGGCAACTTCATGTATTTCTCTGAGGAAAAAGCATAGCTTTGATTGAATTCTCTGAAAGCCTAAGGACCCAAAAGAAGTTACTGAAAAGACCAAGAGCTGATACTGTAGAGGAGACAGGCAGAGAAAAATAAAAAGAGAGAGACTAAGATGCCATCATCAGCGAAGTAAGATGAAAATCTAGCACATAGTGCTTTATTACTAACAAGTTGCATCCTTTTATGCTAGAGCAGAAGTAAACTATTTGATTATATGATTTAGAGATTACATCAAGAGAAACAAGTTAAAATGAAAACAAGCAAAGACTTATCAGAAACCACACTAGCAACATCCTAGAGATATTAACAACCTCTGCTGTAGTGCTGGCATGAGACTACAAGGAGGCAGAGCCCTGGGTTGGCATTTTGCAAAGGAAAACCAGGCCTTGGAGGGTTTCGATGTATTTTCTCCATGGGCTGATCATGTTTACTGTTTTACCTTAACTGGTTTCCAGAATACTTGCCTGTTGAAAGCACCAAGAACCCCAGTTCATGCTAACTCCTATGAAAAACACAGTGGAAGGAGCCCTAGCTCCTTTGTAGCCAAGAACCAGGATCCACCAATGGCTACAGATCCAGTAGAATGTGGGTTTTAGTCTGGGCTATGCATGGGAAATTCCTGAGCATGTGTAAGACCTTAATAACCAAGCAACCTTCCAACTCCAGACTCTCCACCACCCAAAGCTATGTCAAGCCAACAACCAAACTTCACTAAGGCTATTTATAAAGCCAAACACCAGACTCAGTTCAAATGTCTGATGATCAAGACTAGTTGAATCATCACAAACCATGGAACTACTGATAAGACTGAAGAACATTTTAAAAGCTGCACATGATGGCTCATGCCTGTAATCCTAGCTACTCAGGAGGCTGAGATCTGAGGATCAAGGTTCAAAGCCAGCCCATGCAGGAAAGGTTGTGAAACTCTTATCTCCAATAAACCACTCAGAAAACTGGACGTGGTGCTGTGGCTCAAGTGGTGGAGTACTCACCTTGAGCTAAAGAGCTGAGGGACAGTGCCCAGGGCCAGAGTTCAAGCCCCACAACTGACAAAAAAAAAAAAAAAAAATGAAGAACATTTTTACCAATTGTTCTGGAATAATCTCTAGGATATTCAGTGGCCAGGGTGGGGGAGGGGTAGGCAGAAAAATAGCAGAGTGGATAAAATGTGCATATTTCTTACCATTTTCATACAGATGCATATGAATAACACAAATGCTCACCTTTGGACAAAGGGAAGCCACACATTTAAGCAAAATGAGGAAATAGTTTGGGATAAATGAGGATAAAAGTTAGATTTCTTCAAAAAATATTCATCTGTGTGTATGTGCAAGACTATAAATACACCCAAACAGATATTTTAGACAGATTTTGATCTAACCCATGCTTTCTTTCTTAATCATTAAACAAAATTATCTATGTTATGTGTGGCAAATACTTCCTCCCAGTTTGTCTTATAACTTCACAATGTCTTTAAATATGCAAATTCATAGAAAGTCAGATTCTTCAACATTTATTACTGTTTCTGCTATTTGAGTCATAGTTAGAAACCCTCTACCTATCTTTAGATGAAAGAGGGTTTTGTCCATATTTTCTTCAGATATGGTTTGACTCATTACATCTAGATCTACAATTGTTCTGATATCTAATGTGACCTATGGGTCTAATTTTGTCTTTTCCTAAATGGCTACCCCATTTTCCCCATGCCATTCATTAAAAACTCTACTTTAGCCATGCTAATTTTAGATGCAACGTCTATTTTATACTATATTTCTATTTGTGGGTTTCTACCCTTTTCCAGCAGGTCTATTTTTCTATTCATGTATCAGTACAATGGTTTTGTTTGTTTGATTATTTTTGTTGAATGTGGGCCTTGAACTCTGGGCCTGAGCGCTGTTCTTGAGCTCTTTTTGCTCAAGGCTAGCACTCTACCACTTTGAGCCACAGTGCCACTTCCGGTTTTTGAATGATTAACTAGAGATAAGAGTCTCATGGGGACTTTTCTGCCCAAGCTGGCTTTGAACTGTGATCCTCAGATCTCAGCCTCCTGAGTAGCTCGTATTATAGGCACAAGCCACAGCACCTGGCAAGTACCATGGTTATAACAGTCAAGGCTTCTTGCTAGCTTTCAATGTCCATCATGCTTATGTCCATCATGATGTGGTTAACAGTGGGGTTGGTGGGGAGAGGACTATTTTTCATGTTTCCTTTCCATCAAAACTGAAAGATCAGCTTGTCTAACTCCATACAAAAGTACGTTGATATTATGGTTAGGCCTGAAATGAATTTGCAAATTAACTTAGGCAGAACTAACATCACCATAATGTTGAGTCATTTGTCCAAGATCATCTTTCCACTTGTGTATGTGTGTATGTATGTGTGTGTGATTTATAACATTATAACACTTTTGAGTGTTATAAGTGGAATTATGTTCTCTAGCTTATTATTCCTTGTATATATGAGGGCTATTCATTATGAATGTTAATTTATATTGCCATCTTTTATAGGTGGGCTAGATTTATCATTGGTCCTCCAATCATTTTCAAATACACTGTATCAGAATAGATTTGGTTAAGCCGGGCGCTGGTGGCTCATGCCTGTAATCCTAGCTACTCAGGAGGCTGAGATCTGAGGATCGCAGTTCAAAGCCAGCCCGGGCAGGAAAGACCGTGAGACTCTTATCTCCAATAAACCACCAGAAAACCGGAAGTGGCGCTGTAGCTCAAGTGGTAGAGCACTTGCCTTGAGGTGAAGAGCTGAGGGACAGCGCCCAGGCCCAGAGTTCAAGCCCCATGACCGACAAAAAAAAAAAAAAAAAAAAAGAATAGATTTGGTTATACTGTATTGTTTGAGTGTCCCTTGTTTGAAATGAAGTGTTAGATTTTAGACTTTTCAGATTCGAGGCTTTTACAGATTTTTTTCATCTATAATGAGATACCTTAGAGATGGGACCCAAGTATGAAGACAAAATCAGTTACATTTCATATGCATCCTATATATATAGCCTGACGATATATGATAATTTTCAACAATTTTATACACAAAACATTTTATGGTATAGAATTTTTCTAACTGGCAAAATGCTGGTGCTTTGATAGTTTCAGCTTTTAGAGCATTTTACACTTTGGATTAGAAATGTTCAACCTATTTTATCTCCTCATGCTTCTAATGGATGGCTTCTGTCTAATGTGTTAGCTAGTATCTTTAGAATAATAATCATAGTAACATAGTATATACCCTGAGTTGGTTTCTACTCATATTTTCCTCACCAAACAAAATGCTGGCTTCTCTTCTAATGCATAAACATTTTCTCAGGTCAAGGAGACACTCCATAATTCCTTATTTTAAAAGTGTTTTTTGTCATGAATAGGTATTTTAGCCACCATGCTATCTTGAAAATGAATGAAGGGGAAAGAAGCAAGCAGTTCTGCTTTTTCTAAATGATCTATACCAAAGTGTCACCAAACACAAGCTTTAGCAAGTTCTACCCTATAGAATTATTCCAGCTAATAAGAAAATAAGCAAATGAGAATGTTACTACTGAACTAATCTAATTTGAAGTTTATTAACAGATGCACTCTCACAAAAAGAAAAAGACCAGGCATTATAGATCTCCTAGTACAAACACACTATCATCTATGCAGTGGTCTTACCAGAAAAGAGAGAGACCGACAGAGAGAGATGGTGAGAGGAATGGGAAACCAAGGGATAATCCAGATCGTGCTTCTGGCTCTAACTGCCAACTTACAAGAAATACAGCAGATGGAGAGATAGCAAAGAACCCCACAAGGTTGCAGTCAGTAAAATAGAGTCCTGGGAACTCTACTGAGCAAATGATATGAGTCTTCTAACAAAAGATTTAAGGGGTCGGGGGGAGAACAAGGTAAAGGGAAAGTCTGTATGCTACTTAAATAAGTATACATTATATATATATATATATATATATATATATATATATATATATATATATGTTCAGTCTCAAGTGGAAATTGTGTAAGTCCTCACCACTGAATATTGAGGAAAGTTTTCAATTAGCAATAACTGAACTCAGTTAAACATCATCAGCTATGATGCTTGCCATTTTCCAAGGCTGAAAGATCATATCAATCTATCTATCTACCTACCTATCTCTATATATCTCTTATATATATGTGTGTGTGTTTGTGTGTATGTGTATATCTATATATTAAAGAAACCTCAAAAACATAATTTCATGTGCCTTATTAGGATTCCAGTGCAAGTAAAAACATGGCATAAGATAATTGGGGGAATAGAAATATTTATTAGACATTCATTTTTTTGTCTTTTCTTTTTTTGGTACTGGGGATCAAATCCAGGATGTTGTACTTTGCTAAGCAAGCACTTTGCCACTGAGCTACATCCCAGCCCTAGACATTAATTATATTAATTTTTTGTTAGATTACTGTGTTGATTGAAGAGTGAGTCCTTGCCCTTTTTGATCTGTATAAAATATGTACAGAGAAAATCATATCATGACCAGGATAAGAGGAAGGTGGCTGCATTTATAAAACAAAATTGGGCATGTATTGACCGCTGTTGAAGCTGGTAATAGAATACCCTGACTTCCTTATTCTCTCTACTTGTATAAATGAGGTCGCCTAGTGTGAATGTGGTGGTCACGGCCATAAAGGTGGTCACCACTGTCAATCACTGAGCCTGGAGGACTATTGGCTAGGTGCTTCCCAGTATCAAGGTGAAAGGGTAAAGGCCATAGAGCAAAGACCACCTCCACTGGGCGTTCTCCATGTCTCTCCTCATAGTACAAACAGCACTCATGGTTCCTGTAGCACATGAGACCCAAGGGTGGTAGAGACCAAGGAAAAGGCTGAGTGACATTTTCCTAGGAACCCAGTACCCAGGGTCCTGCTTTCTTTTCTACCCCGCAAAGGACTCCAGCAACTTGGGTCTCTCCCTCCCACCAGGAAAGCCTCCAAACTCACATCATTCTCTGAGGTCCCACAGAGGATGCAGGATTTGCACTCTATACACTGCCACTTGTAGGTCTTGACCGCCTCCGTCATGTTGAGGGTAAACTGCAGGCAGGTTGGGTGACCTGGGGGAAACCAGAAGCAGCAGGGTGAAGACCAGAGTTACTGACCTGTGGCCTCCTAATACCACTAACCCAAATCCCAGCGATGCCCAGCAGGGAAGGAGGTGGGCAGAGCACGGGCTGGGAAACAACCTGAGGGCCTGGATGGGGCCCTTGCTCTCCTCATCCCCAACCTCCAGTTGGGCCAGATGGAGGCCAGAAGAAAGAAATGAGTGTTAACTCTCTTACTAGGGATAAATACCATCTAACTACCCCTACTCTAAGAACACTGCCTCTCCCATACAGAGAAGCAGACATTACGAGCAGAAAATGGAGAACTGGCAGCACTGTAGGAGATGCCAGCTCTACCTCCCAAGCCCTTCACATGCTCACATGATCACCCTCACACACACTGGGAGCTGGAACTTCCATTTAAATTGCCTTGGAACACAGAGGAAGAGATCAAAAGGATTGTATAAGGTTTCCCAGCACCATGGGGTTAATACATGCCATTGCACTGTTATCTAGAGTGCCCATAAGCCAACCAAAGAGCAAAAGTCTAAGTCCTAAATAGTCACAGGAACATTGAAGGAGATAGCTTGTTGAGGAAAGCTCAGGAATAGAATGTCACAGCAACTAGGCAGGTCTCCTACTGACCTAGCCACTGGTTCTAACTCTTTTCTCCATCCTAAGTATCATGTTAGCCAAACAAAAACCCTACCAGGGGAGGGTCATTACGCTGTGACCTTAAAGTACACAGCCTCAAAGGTATATTCCCAAGGCCTGGCCTGCCAAACTGGACTCTGTTTTCAGCCCTTGCTAACCCTGAAGAGAGATACAAGTAAGCAGACAGTTACAAGCAATGAAAGGTGCAGAAGTTGGCCTTCTACTTGGCAGGAAAGAAAAACTTGGACAATGTCCTTTTGTCTTCCAGTCCTGTGAACTAGACAGGAAATCTACCCAGAGTATCCAAGGTAAAGCCTCTTATTGAATCTGCCACAAAAGAATCCACAACTATGTCAGGGGTTCACCCTTCTTTGGAGCTCTCAACTCTGCCAACCGCACAGTACAATGTATGATGTCGCTACTTTCCATGTTGCGGGAGGAAGGGGGAGCTTCGTGCTTTAAAGGACACTACAGGTGGGACACCAATTAGGGCAAGCTCTGCCTGTCTAGTGCCTTCCACAGACAGGCTGCCACATGGTCCCACATCCCTTGGCAGAACCACATCCCCGCAGGAAGCCCCCATGTTCTCTCTTTCCAATCTGCACAGAGCCAATTACATCATGCCCATTTGGCAAAGCAAGGCAGTATGGGATAACAGTAGCCAAAAGATGAGTATTCAAGTAGAAGGCAGCCAGCTGTGTTACTGCCACGGGTCCTCAAGTTTGTCCTTGCTCCGTAAAGACCCTGAGTGAGGAAGCATTGACAAGGCAGAGTGAAAATCACTCTACTAAAAGCAACAGTATCCAGCAGTGCGGTTGTAAATACTTGAGCGCCATCTCTGTGTTCAGGGTCTCTGGGGCTCGGCTGAGCACTGGATACTTTTTCTGAGATCGCTTTGAATAGGTGAATGGTGAGTGTTGGGTTTCCTATCAGAAGTCTCTGAAAACAAAAAGTCCTTGAGGTTTTTGGGTTGTGCATCTTGAGAAGCTAGCCCATTTTCCAAGACTTTCTTGCCTGGAGGAAGGGAAGTAAACTCAGAGCTCCAGCTTTCTGGTGGTCAGTCTCACCTCTAGCTCAGAACTCAAGACATCAACCCAAGGAGGAGAGGTAGAGAGGGAGACACAGAGGATTGCAACTTCTCAGCCAGGATGGGGAAGATGCAAAAAGTGAAATCACTCAAGTAGCCATCTACAGGAGCAAAAACTATGCCCAGAATTGAATCTTCCTAATATACCAGGTTGGCTAGCTGCTGCTACTCTCCAAAAACCCAGGGGGGCAGGGGGGGGGGGGGAGTAGGGATTGCTTGTCACATAAAACTTCAAGAATAGACTTCTTCTCTACCATGAAGATGACTTAGTAGGGCTAGGATGTAGCTCAGTGGCAAAGCGCTTGCCTAGCAAGTGCTACGTCCTGGGTTCGATCCACAGTACCAAAAAGAAAACACCAAGAAGAGGGAACAAGACAATGGCAACTACATAGTAATGCACAGCGGTAAATCAAAGGAAAAGTTTCTAAGGAAATTGGTAACAGCTCATTTCTAACTTTCCCTGGTGATCACCTTATTTTTGCCTCCAACAAGTTCCTAGAGTCTATGTAAATAATTGAAATAACAGATCCAGTCTTTCTAATATAAGAGTGGAAGAAAAAGAGATACATGGCTGTAAAGTAATTCACATGTTCACTCAGCACTTGAGAGTTCCTATCTTAATCTTTTCCACAAAGATAACCATCATCCTCTAATGTACTTGCTTGGAAATCTATGTTTGTCATATCTCAGTTGTCTTAAAGTAAGAGTTGCCTATATTTAAGTTGTCCATTGTATTGAAAGGTAGAAAATTTATCTCAGGTCCCCTGCCACAGTGACTCAACAGGACATTTATGATTTCAATTACCAAAATGAACTTAGAAAGTGATGCATGATTCATCCCAGCCAAACCATTAAAAATGAAACCTTTCCAGAAAGTTCAAATCTGTTCTACCAGGAGGCTCAGTAAATCTCCTGCCAACTTGTTCAGTTGATGGGGTTGGACACCTCATCCATCCCTAATCCCTTCCAAAACTGGCCTCCATCCTCCATAGAGGCTGGAATGGGAACATTGCCTATGGCCACCATGGGCAGAAGATCTAACTTGGGGACTGGACTTTCAGACAGTAAGGATTCCGCTTCAGGGGGTTATTCTCACCAATAGGAAGAAAAGGGAAACTTCTTCGACAGGGAAAATGGCCAGAGGTTGGGAGTACCTGGTATTTATAAAAGTCCACAGGGCTCAATTAAAAAGAAAAGATGGATTCTAGGAAGCAGTGACTGCTAGCTTGCTACTCAGAGGCTGCATCTCATGTCTTTACAGAACATGTGCTGGAATGAATAGAACATTCAATGTACAGCAAGTGACTTCATATTTGAGTGAGAAATACATACATAAGTATCCAGACAGGACCAGGGCTGGTTTCATATTCACACTTGTCTATATGCTCATACACAGCTGCTGACATACATACTCCTAACCCTTTAGGGAAGAAAAGAGCTACATCTACCTTGTTAGTTAAGCACACTTTAATTATAAAGTGACATGAGGCACTAACCAGTCAATTTCATTTTGTAGGTATTTGGTGCAGTGAAATAAATACAGTTCATTTTCAATAAACCCTGGGCAAAAAAAAATAAAATAAACCAACTGTAGGCTGTTTCTCTTACATTAGGATCCTTATTAAAAGCGGTTTTTATTTCATTATTGCCAATATTTAATTTAGTCTAGGCAAAGTTACATCACTGATTGAATTAGAGGTCTATGGGAAAAAAATATCTTGCTTGGTATGTGCTGAGTACATAAATAAAATAGATACAAACAACTGAAGAACTAGTATGGTCTATTATTTATTCATTGTGAAACTATAAACATCTAATTATATTTTATTACCTTATTTGTCAATGCTTATCTCTTAAAAGCTAATTTCTCAGGAAAGAATATCCTAATATTCTTTCTCAGGCCAGAGAGTATAAATCTCAAATAATGTTCTTTGGTTTGATGCTTGATTTAGATAAATTATATTTTATGGAATCACAACTGGGTGCTGGAGACTCACACCCGTAATCTTAGCTACTTAGGAGGATGAGATCTGAGAATCATGGTTCGAAGACAGTCCAGGCAGGAAAATCCATGAGACTATTATTTGGTGGTTACACCAAAAAAGTGGAAGTGGGGCTGTGACTCAAGTTGTAGAGCACTAGCCTTGAACAAAAAGAGTTCAGGGCTTGTGGCATGCCCAGAGTTCTGCAGAACCAGCACACATACACACACACACACACACACACACACACACACACTACACAGAACCAATTCTCACCTGAAATGACACCAAAAACAAGCCTCCATGTGCATATCCATTAGAAAATAATTTGGCTCAAGTTTCTAACAATTCTCTAGATTCATACAGACATTAAATTTCTCATATCACATACTGTGTATGTATACACACACACCTATCTTTAGCTAAAGAGTTTATGCAAAGTACAGTGAAATCTGAATCATCATGCTAAAGAGTGATTTAAGAGAAAACATTGGGATGACAATTCAATCAGCCTCAGATTCTCTCTTTCTCTCTCTCCCATCCTCCCTCCCTCCCCTCATCTATCCCTTTTCTTCTCCCTCCCTTCTCTCCTTCATTCTCCTGTACATTGGCAGCCAGCTATCAGGTGGAGGGAAGGAGGCTCTGAGTCATTACAATTCATCTGTCAAAGGGTGAACCAATCCTGAGCAATCAGCAATCCAACAACTTCATACATATATTATGACACGTATGCTAACTGACACTGCTTCTTATGTATCATTTCTCAAGCTCTGCCTTGTTAAAAAAAAATTGGGGATGGGGAATGGCCCTGGAATTCAAACTCAGAACCTAGGCGCCGTCCCTGAGCTTTTGTGCTCAAGGCTAGTGCTCTACCACTTGAGCCACAGCTTCACATCTAGTTTTTGGTGGTTAATTGGAGGTGAGTCAGGAACTTTCCTGCCCTGGCTGGCTTCAAACCTTGGACCTCAGATCTCAGTCTCCTGAGTAGCTAGGACTGCAGGAATGAGCCACTAGCACCTGGCTGGATAGACACCTTCTTCATGGTCTGCAGACACAGTCCTGTCTGCCTTAAATGTTACCTCTAACGTTAGGACACTGATGATCACAGTGGCACTCCAGAGACACTTAAATGGCCCCTCTTTTTTCTAAAGCACAGAACAAAACAAAAACAAAAACCCTTTATGTGCTTAAGAAGATGAAGAAGAGAAAGTAAGTAGAAAGGACAAAGACCAAACAAAAACATACCAAAAATAAATGCTGATTGGAGCCACGTGGCATTTTGTAAATGGCTGCCTTTTACTTGGACAGAACATTTCACTGCTCAGAAAGTTCAACTCATTCTAGAAATCTGTTTATCCTCCCCGCTCAAGCTGTCAGGGTCTTCAGTACCCTTGTATCACATGACCTGCAAACCACAGGGACTGTTTCACCAATTGTTATTATAAATACCACATAAAACATACTCTTGCGGGAGTATTAGGGACCCTTCTGGGGATCTAAACAGAGAAGGCCTCTGTGGTGCCATTCTCAAGTGACCTGACAAATTCCCTATTTTAGGTGTAGTTCAAAGTAGAATGAATCTATCAAAATGAATTTACCCCATCTATAAACCAACTGGCACTACGGTTGGTCATCTTCAAATGAAATGATGAGATGGGGAGGCCTTGACGTTGATTCCTATGACTAACTAGATTTGCCTAAGTTGGGACCAAGGCACAGCACTTGAAGGATGTCCAGAGTCCTAGTAATGACTCTCCACTTCCCTAATTAGCCACTGCATATAAGGATCAATGGTATACACACACACACACACACACGCACATATATATATATATATATATATATATATATATATATATATATATATATGTGTGTGTGTGTTCATTTATTCATTCCTTTGACAGTATTTGTTGACTAAATAAGTATCCAAGAATCTCTCCTAGGTACAGTAGGAAAATCAAAACCCTGCCACAACTTGTGATATATTGTGGCAGCTGAATTCTTTGGACAGTTTACTGGTTATTTGATAAACTAAAGAATTAGAATCTGCTATCTACAAATCTGTGGATCTCTTTATGCCACCCATAGATAATGTTTGTTGAGTTATTAGTGATCCCCAATTGGCTGTCTGATTGGAAAGGATTAAAAAAAACCCTTCTAGACATTGTCAATAAAATTTGACGTGAAAAAGTAAGAAGAAATTAAAATAACCCGTAATTATTCCTAGAATTCATGTCAACTTCATTATCTTAGCCAGCCCAGGTCTAATGCAATGTTAACACCAAATATGGCTCTGGGAGAAAACAACAGACATCTAGACATCTAAAGCATTTCTCATCAACCATACCACTCATGCCCATGCAAGAAGTTGAACAGATGATGGTAGATCTGCAGCCAGAGACTTGGAGTTAAGCTTCCCTCTCAAGGGAATATCAGACCTGAGTTAAGCTGGATATTTGACAGCAAGAAGATATTGCCAGGCAGGGAATGGAGAAGGGAGTCAGCAACTGGGGCAATTTAGCTGATTCTTCTTTTAAATCTTAGCTAGGATGGCAGGTTGTTGGTGAGCAGGCAAAGTGTCCCTCCACAACAGTATGCATAGACCTTCTGAATCATTTTCAAGAGCCTGCCATCAATCTTAGATGGAAATTCTTGACACTGGCTATGCATCTCAGGCTTTTCTTGATATCAGGAACATCCAGTCATAGGTCTTGTTTAAAGGCTCTGGGTTTTCTCTAAGAAAGTGAACTCAAAGAAGAAGCTGTAGAGCCCTGTGCTTCCTTCTGGCCTGAGAAAGTCCAGAAGGGTTACAGGATGCAGTGATTGAGGTGTAAGAAACAGTCATGATTCATGGTCACGTGATTATCTGTGACTTTCTAATTGCCAACTTTCCATGGGTTAGGAGTCCATGAGTGGTTTAAGTTCTTGAGTTGTCTAAGGACATTGGAGGTGGTGGTTCTGTCTGGCGCTTTGTTTTTTTCTTTCAAAGAGTGTGCTAAGTCACAAGAAAATAGGTATATCCTCATGATAGGTAAGACTCAGAGGCAATCATGGAAATACTTAGAGTAGAAGACTGAGTGTATGCAACAAGCATTTCATTTGACATTTCTAAGATATTTTGAGCCTAATATTTTAGCGTTCTCCTGACTACTTAGTAAGTGCCAGAAACTATACTAGATGCTAAAGTCTCCACAATGAATGAGAGGGGAATGCTGCCTGGAGTCAGTCAGTTTAACAGATGCGGTAGGCTGCTCCCATGGTTTCCAACAAGCCCCATTTCCTGGGGCCCATCGTCTTGTCTGAGTCTCTCTCCTTAAATATGGGCTGGATTTGGACAACTCATCTCTGTAAGTTTTGAGTATAGCAGAAGTAATAGGGT
>NW_024870834.1:21275000-21332500 GCF_019054845.1 Dipodomys spectabilis | reverse complement strand
ATTCCATCTATCTCCATAGTGTGTCTTGCCCAAGGAGGCCCACTCATCAAAGAGGCCGTCAGCACTGGTCTCTGCTTTTGTCTTCTGTCCCTGCCTTCACCCCCCCCCCCCCATCTTCTCTTCCACCTGCTTAAACCTGTCTCCCACCTCCGACACGCTATCCTTTCATTTAGGTTTGATGAGACAAGACCCTAGTGTGAAAAATCCAGAGGCTTCCTGAAAGTATAATCAAACTGACATGAGAAGAATGGGAACCCATAGCCAACATTTCGACCTGAAGAAAGTCATGCTTGGATGCCATAATGATCATTGCTCCTAATATTCCAAACAAGTCTCCTCAGAGTCACTGATTTGGTTTGATTCCCCACAACAATCCTGTGAGGCAGGCATGACAGATATTCCCAATTGATTCACAGATGAAGAAACTGAAGCTTAGAATAACTCAGGAAGTCATAGAATAGGACCAGAAACCAGGTCTTAGTCCTTGGTCTTTCATTACCTCCCATTCCAGAGTGACCAGCCAAACACAGAGTCCCATCTTCCACTGCAACTCTTTTTCAAGCTGTTAAGCATAAGAACCTTTCCCCCTCTCATGCAGAACTTGTCTAAGACACTGATATAGGTCAGTGAATTTCCCTGGGCCTCAGTGTCTTCTGTGTGAACCACACAGGGTATGTTAGCTGTCCCCTGTGGCCTGTTTGGTCCTCAACACTCCATGCCCCTGGCAAAATCCCCCAGGAAACACAACATGGAGTCTTCACCATCTGGCAGTGACTAATCCTGGAAAACCCTGGGGAAGAGTCACCCAGGAGTGAGCCAGTCCAGCCCACACAAGAGGCCCTGGGGGCTGCAGGAAGTAGGTCAGTCGCCTGTGGTAGCAGGCCTGCATTTAAGCTTCTATGAATCTCCACAGATATTTGTCAACCTCACGGACCAGAATGCCTCACCAGCGGTGGCAGTGGGAGGTGTCCCCTCCCTTCCATCTCACAGTCCCACACAGTCTTGCATGGCCAATGATTCCTCCATGGAGCCAGAGAGAAATGCTCCCTAGGGTCATCCATTACCAATGACTGCCCATTACCAACTCTGCTGTGAAGCCACTAAGAGAAACTCAAAAAGATGTCTGGCATTCAAAGCCCACCTCACATCAGCCCAGTACACCTTCACTGCACTGTCAGTGGAGAGAGGACGGGAGAGAACGAAAGATCACACAGGAAGGGCTCTCCTTTTCACAGTCCGTGAGCTGTACCAGAGTCAAGATGCCTACGCTTCCACTCTCCCCAAGACTCCAAGACACCGATCAGCCTCTAATGGTTCACTGGCTTCTTTGAATCCTTTTCCCTTTCCTCCTTTTACTTTCTAATTCACTTTCTCAACGACCATGGCTGGAGGATGGAAAAATGAAGTTGATGATGGTGATAACCAGCTCGTCCTACAGTCTGTCACCTACGCTTCCGGTGTCCCTGTGGTCCATGATGTCCTTCAACAGTCTCAACAAAAAAAAGAAAACAAAATCACAGTGAAGCAACGCTGCTTACAGGAGAAGTCATCCCCAGGGCTCCAGGGGAGCACATCAAATCCAGCACCATCTGGCCTCCATAGTAACTCAGAATTTGTTTCCAACCGCCCAATCTATGGGCAGTCCCAAGTCTGCACTCTTGCTGTTTCTTAGGCCACTCAGCCCAACTGTCAGATCCATTTCCACCAACCAAATTTTCATCTACAATTAACCCAACTTTTCCTGACAGCCGAACAAATATTTAGCCAACACATTCATGAATGAGGATTGATCTTGCTGTTTACTTAGAAAGCTCGAGGAGTTGATTTTTTTTTTTAACGTGGGCTTTATTTTTCTCCTCTGGAGAAATTAGAGATTTAGGATAGCACAGGAGAAAGCAAATCAATGGCTATTTCCAGTTACCAGCATCTGTCTTCAGATTTAATAGAAATGATGTCCTAAGCCACATAGTCTACTCAGTCTCCTCAGTGCAACAACGCTCATCGATATTAGAGAAATGCAGAAGGAGAGCCTTTCCTGGTACTTTGTAAATGAAGATGAGAAGCTCATAACTGTTGCAAGATTCACAAAGCCCTTCTGGATAAGTAGTGATCAATGCCATCCCATAATCAGGGAAATGAAAGCACTAACCATCTCTGAAAGGGCTCTGAGGAATAGTTGTGAGAGAATTAGGACTACATCGACAAAAATCTGACTTTCCTTCATGGACAGTTAAATATATGTGGGTGCCTCTATCACCGTTCGATGCCATACTCATGGCAGACATCACTAATCAATTCAGCATTGTTTACCAGCCCAAATGGAAAAGATCTAGGGATCCTTCTAAATATAGACTCCAAACAGCCACATCTCTTTGAGTTTGCTCACAAGAAGATATCTACTTTCTACTTATGAGCTTGGAATTACTGAGCTTAGTAGGTTAAAAGTCTCATATAAAAATTAAGGATAAAATCAGGTGCCAGTGTCTCACACCTATAATCTTAGCTACTCAGGAGGCCAGAATCTGAGGATCCCAGTTTAGAGCCAGCTCAGGTAGTAAAATCCATGAGACTCTTATTTCCAATTAACTATCAGAAAAGCTGGAAGTGGAGCTGTGGTTCAAGTGGTAGAACATAAGCCTTGAACAAAAGAAGCTCAGGGATAGCGCCCTGACCCTGAGTTCAAGCTCCAGGACAAGCACACACAAAAATAATAATAAAGATAAAGCTGGGTACTGGTGACTCACATCTGTAATCCTAGTTACTCTGGATGCTGCGATCTAAAGATCACTCTTTGAAGCCATCCCAAGCAACAAAGTTCACGAAACTCTTATCTCCAATGAACAACTAGTCTTGAGCACAAAGTGCTAGTCTTGAGCACAAAGCTCAGGGACAGTACCAAGGCCCTGAGTTCAAGCCCCAGGACCAGCACACACACACACACACACACACACACACACATTAAGGATAAAAAAAAATCTTAAGCAGGTCATTGCTAAAATCATCATATGATTCCTGGTTTCCTTTCTATGAGCCAGAGGGCCTCAAATAGCAAAAACAAAAACAACAAAACCAACCAGGACCAAAAACTACACGGCTTTGCTATATGGTTGGTCTGACAGATAGTATTCTTACAGTCTCATACCCCTTTCATAGAAAATAATCTGCAAAACTCTTTTTAAAAAGTATTTTTTAATTGGTGGTCAATATTGTTCCTTTTTCATCAGCCAGGAAATACCAGCCTACCCCCTCTGAGTAAGTCCTGTGTCTCACTGCCTGGTGTAAGCTCCTTAACCCTGCAATCCTCTTTGTTATCTGGTCACCACTGCCTTTTTGAGATCCCCATCTTTTCCCACCATTGGCCCTAACCACCAAATTCTATTCCGTAGTCACACAGGAAAATATTTGCAAGCTAGGTAGGGTGACATTTGCTTATAATCCCAGCTACTCAGAAGGCAGAGATAGAAAATTCAAGGGCAGTCTGAAAGCAAGAGATCCTAACACAAATTATGAACACAAAGGCTGAGGGTGGGCAATTAAAGTAGTGGGGTGCTTGTCTCACAAAGAATGGCAGTGGAAGGATTCTCAGGGCCTGTCCCAGAAGCCCCTGCGCCCTGTCAGAGGAAAGGCTCTCCCAGCTCAAGCCCATGTTTCTTTGGGGATGCCATCCCCTGTGAACTGACTAAAAATCAGATCCCTTTGCTTGGATTCTGAGCCATGGAGACTACTCCTTACCCACATCTCCCAGTGCCCCTGAAGATTTGCTCTGCTCAGAAATTCTCCAAACACATATCACAAACCCACATCTCCTTTCTCCTCTTAGCCTCAGTGGGGAATTTTCCTTAGAAGTAAAAGGCCCTACCTCCTTGTGGTAATGTCAGAACTTGTCTGTCCGTTTCACCAGTCCATAACCAGACCTATCTGGGGACCAGAGGCTCCCAGATTTCAGCATACATAAAGATCAGCCATGCAGATGCTCAATGCTTCTAACCCACAAACCCCAGAATGTGGGGATCTGCCTCTTTAGATGCTGTCCTGGGGTGACTCTCATTTGAGTGGCCATCCAGCCCTGCGTGGGGAGCCCCTTGACCCCCAGTATATATACACTGCTCTGGATCCGCAAGTAGTGATGCCCACCACTGAACCTGGAGTCAACCTTGATAAGGAGGGTTTGAAACCCACCCACCTCCTCTTTTCATTGTGAGTTCTGGGGCCACAAGGTGCATGTTCCTGCTTTGTTCATCTGGAAAACACTTAGAAGAAAAAAAAAAAAAAAAGGACAAGCTTTACTGCTTTTTATTATGTTTTGGCACCACCAAACCTCTGATCCAGTTCCCAGAAAGTCTGTATTTCTCTCTACCTCAGAGCCCACTGTCAACAGACTCTTAAGTGTTTTAGACAGACCTGTGATTACTGGATGTAAAAGATATCAATTCATATTGGCCAGCATCCAGGCACAAGCTGTCTTCCTGAGACCAGGGGGCCCCAGCTTCCTTACAGCAGCTCAAGACGGGCAACATCCACTCTCTCCCCAAGATCAAGCCTTCTGAACAACGCAACACTTAGAATAGTCCTTCTGTTACTATGAACACACACAAAATACCCACTCCCATGTTTGTGGAACTGATGCAGCCAGGGTAGGAAAGATGTAAGACAGATTTAAGATATGGTTTCCTTTGGGAAACCATGAAGCCTTAGAATATCTTTGCCACCTCATTAAAGAATGAATGAACTGAACAGCCCCAGCGCAAGTATTGCTTTTTTTGTGTGCCATTTTCTATTTGGGAGTCTATTCAACTATCTTAAGAGGAATACATCTGGGACAAGATCAGAAATAATAGTAATAGCCAGCTTGATCCTAACTTACAGAGGGCAGGGAGATGGACACCATCCACCAGGGGTTCTGATCTGTTCTCACTGTTCTTACCTCCTCACATCACTGCTCTTGTGTCCCATGTAAGACCCCCACAGCCATCCCTAAGCTCATCCTTGTGGACACCTCTCTTTCCTATCAGCATTCCACCTATACTGGCTCTGAACAAGTGGGGGATGGGGTGGGGAATGCTCCACTGTGCTGCTGGACAGTCCAGGCTGACAGGGTGACCACAAATCTTAGCAGTAGTCCCTATCCTCTGGTCAAAGCATTCTTCCACGTCTCTCCATCCGTGTGAATCTCCCATTCCTCACACCCTCTTCTAACACTCTCCTTATTTAGTTGGAAAATATATAGATGATCACCAAGGAACTATCTCTTCTTCTCCATGTCACATTCAAATGGTTCTCTGAACCTACATTCCTATACTTACCTCCCTCCCATCGCCAGGAAGGAAGTGCCCCAACTCCTGCTCAAGAGCTATTTTGTGTTGGGCCAGGATTCCCACTTCTCACTCTCCTATCAGTTCCTCTTGTGTTTCTCTCTGTCTCTGTCTGTCTGTCTGTCTCTGTCTCTGTCTCTCTCACACACACACACACACATACATACCACCACCACCACCACCATCCTGCCAGCTAACAAACTGTAAAAGCTCCCATTAAAAAAAATAAACATGACTTTCATACTCCAAACAAATGTTTCTCAAGAAAATGCTCTATGCAAATAACAGTAACTTTTTACAATGCATTTCCACAGAAAAGGAAATGAGTCCTTCCCCAGGGTCCCACGTGGAACTGTTTCTTCTCACTCTGTTCTGGGAATGGAGCATGGCTATTCACTTGTGCAGTGCAGGGAGCTGCAAAGCCCAAGCACTCTCTACACCTCACCCTCTCACTTCTGTCTTCCATAGACCTGGCCTTTCTTGACCTCACCTGGGTAGAAGAGAGACATCTATTGCCTCTAACTCAGGAAGCCTTCTGGACCAGGCCTAACTGTTCAGGCCTAACTCCCCTGCCTAGAAATCAGAACATCATCCCCTGGCCCGGCCCTTAACAGATCCACCAGATCCATGATAGTTCCTGATATCCCTGGGTCAGAGGAGTAAGCCAAAGGTATCTCAGCTAAACCCCTACTTCACTCCTCCTGGGCCCATTTCATCCCCACCCTTTAGAAGGTCTGAATTTGGTTTACAAAAGGAAAAGGGAAAGGGAAAAAAATGTACTCGGGCCGGCCTTTTACCTCTAATCTACTTCCATCCAGAAACTGGATGGAAATTTGAAAGACTTGTTTGGTCTGATGTTATTGATTTCTTCCACTTTCCATTGCTTGTCCTGGGACATCCTCAGGCTCCTTCCTCAGGCAAGGGGGATGGGGAAAAGAGAGGTTCCGAGGCTCTGTCCCTCTAGAGAGGAGGAGTCACCTGGGGGTGGGGAGGACTTATCAAGGTGGAAGGAGATCTCTACTCACCAAACCTTATGAACTAAAAGCAGATCAAAAATTTAAAGGGAAAACTCCACACTTGGGACAAGAGAGAAAGTCTGGTGGGTGAGATTGAAGCTTTTTCAGTTAGGGGGTCCCCTGACCTGGAAGGAGGCCAAGGGTAGTAAAGGGTTAAAATTCTGGGCAGTGGGGTATCAGGAGACCCCCCAAAGAAAGCTCCCAAATGTAAAAGAGATCCTTCCTGGCTGAGCATCCCCTGCTCATTGAGTGTTGAACCTAACTTGACCTAACTGGTCCTCTCTCCTTCCTGCCTTCCTTCTTCCTCACAGCCTTCCTGCCTGGTCGTCCACCCTTCTCCACAGCTGCCCTTTCTCAGTCTCCCTGGCTGGGTCCCCCCCTTTACTCTTACCTCCTTTTATTTAGACTCACTTTCTCTAAATATCATAGATACATCTTTTTAGTTTGTGAACTTTATGCCTCTAGCACAAACCACTCTCTAATTCCAGATTCTTAGCCATTTGCCATGTTGGTGAGAAACCCAAAAGATAGAAAATAGGAAAGATCCAAGATGGCAAAGGATTACTGTAGAAAATGTCCTGCCTCAAGGGGTAATGGGAACCTGGCCACTCAGGAGGGGGAAACCTGAGGAGCCTGAGGAGTTAGGAGGTTGTGATAAAACGCATGGAAGATGAGGTAGATGGCACCTCAAGCTCCATTTTGGATCATGAATACTTAAAGAGTTCACCAAGGTCCTAAAATAACAATAACAGAGAAGTAAAAGGAAAGAAGACAAAGAAGGCGGCACTACAAAGAATGCGTATAATAATGCAGGTAAGAATCACCAAAAGAGATCCTTTAGTCCTTGCTTATTCAGGGGACACAGCAAGAATTCTGATCAACTTCTTCAAAAGATGCAACAACTCAATTCTATGACACATCCTCAGAGGAATATTAGTATTATTAAGATTAGGAGCTATGACATAATGAGGTGTCCCTTAGGTGCTAGGCACTTAGAGCACATTCCTTTAACTCTAAAGACAATCTGTGACTTGGGTGTTATGGTCCCCATGTTACAGACAAAGCTAGGGGTAAGACAGAAGCAGGTGCCAACCTATATCTTATTCCAGCCTTCATCTAAGGAGTCACTACACAGGAGACACACAGTGTCTGCTGACACAAGGAAGCTAAGAGCTGATGGGCAGCCCTTCGGAGAGCACCAAGCTTTTGACCATCTGGTGACCTCCTATACCCGAGGGCTAGGCCAGAAGATGCCTGCACCCCTGAGCCGGCATCCTGATTCCCCTTTGCATTTTCTAGACCCTGTGCTCAGGCCAGGCTGCCCTTGAAGGAAAGGTGAGGACTCAAAGGGTAGCATGGGGATGAGGGAGAACGGCTCATCACAGCCTCACAGCTCTCCTAGGATCTAGGATTAAAGGCCCTTTCATAAGTACCTCAGGTGCCAGGCACCAGTGGCTCACATCTGTAATGCTAACTACTCAGCGTGCTGAGAGCTGAGGATCACAATTCAAAGCCAGCAGAGGCAGGAAAGTCTGAGAGACTCTTACCTCCAATTAACCATCAGAAGTGCCGTGGTTCAAAATGGTAGAGTGAGAAAGCTTGAGTGAAAAAGCTCAGGGACAGCAAGCACCCTGAGTTCAAGGCCCATGACTGACAAACAATTAATTAGTTAATTAATTATCCCAGGCAAAACCAGCTCAGGACCACTGCCAAAACCCAGCCCTTCAGAGTTACAGGTAATACACTGAATGGCTTAAAAAGGAGTTCATTAGTCCCTTAAAACCAAAAGGGGAGAGAAAGCCTGGATTAAAGGAGTGACTGGAGAGGGAGGCCCCATTAGGAGGAGTAGACTCAACTAGGAGTCCAGAAATTGGGGAGTTCTAAGTTTCCTGAGAACTCTGAGATATCCACAATGGCTCTTCTGTGTTCCTTTTCTCCTTCCTCAGATCAGTCCTTAAGTCTCTTCTCTACAACGTCACAGCTGGGAAGAGGGCAGCACCTGGGGCCAACACAGCCTTGTCTGTGATGAGTCCAAATGCAGACGTTGCCCAGGTCCACACAGATGCCCTGTCTAATTCTTGCCATGCATGTTCTCTACCTGTCCCCCCAACTGGGACAATAAGTGGATGGAGCCAGGGAGTCTGAGGGAGTCTGAGGTGTGAGTGGACAGAGAGAGGAGACCTACCATGCCTCAAAGACATGAGTATGTCTAAGGGGGAAAAGGGGCACCATCCTTTTATAGATCCTAGAGTGGCCCCAGAAACTTCCACCACTGAAATTGTCTTAAAACAGTACTTCCCCAGCCAGGCACCAGTGACTCACACCTATAATCCTAGCTACTCAGGAGGCTGAGATCTGAGGATCATGATTCAAAGCCAGCCCAGGCAGAAAAGTCCAAAACCTGGGCAGGTAAGTCTATGAAACTCTTGTTGTCAATTAATCATCAAAAAGCCAGAAGTGGAGCTGTGGTTCAAATGATAGAGTGCTAACATTGAGGACAAAACCTCAGGGACAGTGTCCAGACCCTGAGTTCAAGCCCCAGGACCAACACAAAACAAAACAACAAACAACTTTCCCAAATCCACAGTTGAACAGGAGAGCCACCATCTTGACTCCTTACTTAACCAACACAGACTCTGTTGGAGCCACAGGGAAGCTTGGTGACCACTCAGTCTAACCCCTTCTTTTAATATGGGAGGAAGCTGAATCCCCAAAGGTGAAGCAATCCCTCAAAGCCACAGGGCATGGAGACAGCCAAGCCAGGATTTTAACCAGGTCTGCCAAATCTTTGTTCAACGTGATTCTAGATCCCAAGGGAAGGGAGCCCAGCCTAGGGAAAGCAGGACTCAGGAATCTTGGCATCTTGCTACCAGGCTGTTCCTTCTCCTGTCCAGCCACCATGGCAAACATGAGCCCTCGGGGCTTTGGCCAGGTAAGTGGCTCCTCCCTGGCCCTTTCTTGGAGAGGACAGATGCACATCAAAAACCCAGGGCCGCCAGGCACCCATGGCTCACGCCTGTAATCCTAGGTACTCAGGCGGCTGAGATCTGAGGATCACCGTTCAAAGCCAGCCCAGGCAGAAAAGTCCAGGAGACTCTTATCTGCAATTAACCACCTGAAAACTGGAAGTGGTGCTGTGGCTCAAGTGGTAAAGCATTAGCCTTGAGCTGAAGAACTGAGGGACAGCACCCAGGCCCAGAGTTCAAGCCCCATGACCACTGCCCCCCCCCAAAAAAAAACCAGGGCCAAGCCAGTCCTGTCTGCTCTACACCTAACTCTCTTATTCCCAGTCTCCTAGAAGGGAGAACTTTCCAGAAGGAATAGCTCCAAGATGTTTAACAGAAAGCCCCTTCCCCCTCTAAGAAGTGCTGCTCTGTTGGAGCACTGAGGGTGAGGCAGGAAGACAGGAGTATAGAAGAAGAATGCAATGTTTTTTAATGTGCCAAAATGACACCCTGAACTTTCAAGATGAGCCTAGGAACACCAGATTGGACTCATTATTTACAAAGATGAAGACTGAGTTGTTTGTGAAGCCGTCGAGCAAATGAAATCTGTGGCTCAAAGGGAGGTATTGAGAGGGAAAGCAAAGTTATCTTGCAGGAGTTAGAAAGGGCTCTTTGCTTCCTTCCTAGCAGGTTATCACCTCCTACAATGGGTCAGGCAGAGTAGGACCCCCTCCCTCTATAGGGGACCCTGGTCTGGACAGCTGGCTTGCTTGTAACTAAGCTATTTATTCTTTCTGGGGATCCAGCAAAAGGTCATTTGCACACTTGCTCCACCCATAAGGCTGAGCAGGCGGTGGGCCACAGGATAGATGCAAGACTACTGTTACCATAGGCAAAGTAAGGTTCTCCAGAGGAAAGGGGATTCAGAAAAAAGAAAAGCAACAACAAAAACAAGAACATACAGAGCTCATAGCTCTGTCCCGCTCTGTCTCACTCTCTAAGACAAAAGAAACGCAGTAGGGATATGTATTTCCCTTATAAAAACAAGTTCGTTACTTAACCTTTTCAACCTACGTGCACCAAGTGTAAAATCAGACCAACCCCCACCTCACAGATTTGCTAAAGGAGACACTGAGGGTGGAGACTGAGATAATCTGTGTATAGTTGGCACTCAAGCCTGGCTGCCTTTCTCTCTGCCTTAGAACACAGAGCAGGCACCACCTGGTCCAGAAGCAAAGCCCAGGGGAAACCGGTTTCCCAGAAGGCCTGGAAGAGGCTGCGGGGGAGGGGGTGATGGGATGCGGGGGGGGGGGGGGGGGGGGAGGAGGGGGAGGCTTCTGGGGAAGGTTTTCCAGGGGCAGAGAGAGAAAGGCATTCCCAGGTACTCATCAGTGGTAGTGGGTTGACTCATTTGGTCACCAGCAGACCTTAATTTCCCTCTTCACATTTTGGGAGACCCAGGGTACTCTTTCCCCCAAATGAGGCATGCAGCAGAAATGAGCAGTGATTATTACTGCAGACAGACTAGAAGGATGGGGGGTGGGAGGGGGGGTGCAGAGAGAACAGCAATCTGCAGAGTTTCCTGGAATTCATGCTGGAGAAGCAGGGGTGGGGGCAAGACTTCTCTCGTGCTGTGCCAATCAGCAGGCAGAGACTTCCCTTAAAGCTAACCTTCTCAACCTCAACAGAGCAGTCAACTCTGAGGCTGCCTGTGATGAACTAATAAGGCCATCAGAGGCAGGCCTGGGGTGCTTTCTGCACTTACACAGTGAAATTTCAAGGCAGCATGTAGGTAATTTTAAATGGATGCCTAAAACAGACACAGAACACTGTCCATTGGGCTGAATTGCCAATTAACACTAGCAGTGGACCACAGGCTAGGCCAGATCTATATAAACATCCAGGTGAAGGGGTAGATGAAGGAAAGAGGGTATATACTAGGTTTGGTGGAATTTGTACCAGGCCCCAGTGCTGTGTAAATGATGGGATGAGAGGGCATGGGAAGAAGAGGGTCCCCCATTGAATTATTATAAAAGAGGCCCATATTAAAATTATTTTTTAAAGAAGAGGCGGCCCATACACAACCATTTACCCTTTCCTTAGAGAAAGGTACTATAAGGTTGCAATTCTATGTTGATGAATAACCTTTTGAAACCCATGCTCTGCCACTTTTTGCCTAAGCCAATATATCAATGAACATTCTAGACAAGTAACATTCAATAGCAAGTGCACTAATGCAAACAATAGAAAAAAGACCTGGGGTCTGGGCCAGTCTGAGTACATCTGCATAGCTTTGATGGGGTCACTGAGCCATTCCAAGGGTCCCTCTATTTACTCATCGGCTGAGTGGGACAATACTTTCTGACAAGACTTGGCTAGGAAGACTACATTGAGAATGCCAGGGCAATGGTTTTGCCTTTCAGGAAATGCCAATCCCTAGTCTTTGTACTCACAATCCACTTCCTCACACATGGCTATACCTCTTGGAGCCCTAGATCCAGGGGAGAATCCATTTGCAAAGTGAAGTGAGGAGAGCACAAGTGACATATAAATGGAAGGACTCAGGGGTTGCTTGTTCAAGATTTCTCAATGCCTTCAACAGGTAAAGTGTCAGCTTAGGTATCTGACAAAATGAGGCTGCAAGGAACTTCTACAACTACACAAAGGCCATAGCCACCGTCCAAACCTGGTGGTCTCTCTTCCCACTTAGCACTCAGTGACTCACCAGTCTAAAGAACTTTTTTCCAGCTGCAGTAAGTGGACTACTGTAGATTTTGAATCCTAATTGAAACAGGCCTCTCAGATGCAAAGCTTTCTGGGGTCAGCTGGCCAACCAGCTTCTCTGATTTATCTGTTCTCCTCCCAAGTACGTTCTACACTGGAAGCTATGGTGATCGCAGTTGTGGTTTCCAGAATGGCAGTTGGTTGGAAATGCCCGCGGAATCGCTAACCACCCCCAGATTTGATGTTCGGAGAAATAAACATTTCATCACTTGAAAAAGGGTCACACGGGAGATGGGAGACGCTGGATGGGAGAGGCTGCGGTTCTGCTCCAAGTAATGCACAAGAAATACGAATCCCTGCTTGTCCTCTATGCAGGCTAGAATCCCCTCGCCATAACAGGGGAGAGACAGCCGGTTGGGGGAGAGGAGACAAAACCAGACTCCCTGCCACAACGAGTTCAGTCATCCTCATATGCCCAACCTCAGCATCACATCCACTCTGCTCACAGACTCACAGTGGGCCCCCTGATTCCCGCAGTCCTAATTCTCCTGCTATGCATCAAGCCTTGCCATAATATGAGTGCTAGCCATATGCCCGTGACACCTCACCACAGCTAGGGTCTGCCTTCTACTCCATGCAGGCTCCTCTCTACTTTCCAAACCTACTGCACCTGCTCACATCTCAAAGATTTTGCTCAGCCATTCCCTACCACTGCTTTCATTGGCCTGTCTCTTTCTGTGCACCTCGACTCCATTCACCTTTCTGTGAAGACTCCCCCACAGTCTCAGCCTGCACCAGTAACTGCCCCTCCTGAGCCTGTCTGACACCTACATTTTGCAACCAACTTGGCACTTAATTACAAATGGTCTTATATTACAAATGGATGATATATGCCAGGCATCTCTTCTCAAAAACAGAAATGGCATTTTACCAACTGGAGAGTCTTCTAGAACCAGAAAATCCCCAATTGGAAAAAAAAATCAGAACTTACTAGCTGTCCCTATTACTTGTGTCACTTCAATGTCACCAAGACTCAGTTTACATTTATATAGAAGAATAGTAACCATAAGCCCAAAGGGCTAGTGTACAGCTTTAAAAAGCTACCATGTATTAAAAACCCAGATTCCGAATATAAAATATCCCTCCAAATTTGTCCCAGTTTCCCTTTGCTTTTCTTTTATGTTCTTCAAAACCCAGCGGAGTATAACAATATAGAAGGCATTCAATATGTTGATTAATTGATCAGTAGCACAAAGCAAAGTAGTAATGTGAAAATTATTACATAAAGTAATAGCATGTGGGCAAATATATTGATCTATTTTTCAATTATGGGCATCGGTTGATCTTTATGAAGGTAAAAGTGTATTTTAACTTAAGACCTTTTTTTGGATTGTAAACTAACAACCTCTCTGAATCCATCGCCCAGACCAGCAAAAATTACAGCCTCAGTGTTCTTGCTAGCAATTCATCCTTCACTCTCTCACACTAGTTCTCCCCATTCCCAGCCTCTGGAAGTTCACACACTAAGCACCATACAATACTTACTGCTTCATTAAACCAACAAGGAGCAAAACTTTATATACATAGCAATCCTCTTTCAAATGATTTAAGTGACTTAGAAAGAATGCTGACCACATCTTTTCCCAAGCAGAATTCTGCATATATAATTAACTTGGTCTTCCAAAGAGTTTCTTTCTTCCCCACAAAGTTGGGGAGCAGCTAGTAGACAACCATGAATACTAGTAAGATATTCAACCAAGATTGAGCTGAGACTAGTATCCAGATCTCATGAGCAATAGTGAGATTTGTACCCCAAGGCTGATGCTGGGTGGGAAGAACCCAATGAGATGAGAGGTGGAGGGGTCTAAGATGTGGTTTCCAGCAGGACCATTTCACCTGGTGGCCTCTTAGCCTTACTGTCATTCTCAGCTGCTTTTCATTGTTCCTTTTTCACATACATGGTGTTTCTCTGGAGGAAAAATGTTTCTTGACACTGCATTCACTTTCCAGCTGGTATTGCACACAACAAAACAATGGAGGTCACAACGGGACATCACTTCAGTATGAGCAGAGTGGACCTAGAAATGCAATTTTTATTAGTGACCACAATACATGTTCTTGGGATGAATATTGGCTATGTCTCCTCACTTGCTGATGGTTGTTAGAAACCAACTCCTTCAGGTTCCTGTTCCAATTCAAAGCATTACAGAGCTAGACAGCATCCCAAGAGGTCATCTAGCCCATGGGTATAACTCCAGGAGAAATGCCTGGCTACTGGTGGGTCTTATCAGGAGCCTAAAATTCTTGGAGTCAAAAGAAGTTTGTCTATTGGTGCTAAGCTCCAACTTGCTTCTCTTTCCCTTTCTGGAAGCCAAAGCCAGCTTCTCTCCTTTTTTTTCTCAGCAATACACGTAGTAATTAATAAAAAGATCCCTAACTCTCCCAAGTTAACCCTAAACTTGAATGCTTTCTTTTAAAGATCATTGTTTATACCATTAAACATATTACTAACAATATTTCTGTACTTTTTTTCATTTTGGGAGGGGGGGCAGATTTCCTACAGTCTTTTTCAGTTCATTTGACATGGTAGTACTCACTATTAAACATGGCTAGAGAAGTAATGACTTCCTGCCCCTTGCACATTATTCCCAGCTTAACTTTAAAAATAATGCAGTATTCCTTGGGTAGAGTTCCACCAGGCTTCTGGATCTATCTCATCAATAATCATGCCTTGCCTGACAGTGACTAATAATAATGAAGCCAACGTCACTAGAACAATAGTGTCAATGCCAAATTACTGATGATCGCTGTATTTTCTACTATCGTATAAGAGAAGATCATGCAACCAAGGGATGTGTGCTGATCATACCACATTGAAGTAAAATCAAACGTGAGATTCTGTGCCTTCCTCTGAGTCATCTTCTTCCTCTTAGTCAGTGCCTGAAAACTGACTTCTGGATGACCTCAGATGATAGCAAAGGGTGAAACATGAAGAAAATGGAGAAGACATTTAACATGATAATCACAACTAACTCCCCTTTTCAGGAAACTTGCTCAGAAAACTTATAAAAGCCCTTTAAAAATTACCCCGAGATCCTAAAAGTCACTGATCCTCTTCAAACAATTGTCCTGTAGAAATGGCTAAAAGACATCACTTCAATAATGGTTGGTATTGTTGCTGCTTCTTTACATCCCTACCTCACAGGTCTCCCAGAAACAGGAACCAACACATGATCAACTGATGTTTAGACATTAAGATTTTCACTCAGGCATGAGCCTCTGGGCTCAGCTTCAGAGACCATCTTTTTACCTGTAGCAACTCCATACTTCCCAAGATGGGCTCCACTAAATGTCTTTTATCATTTATCTCACGTAGAAGAACTCTTATATCTATGTTCACCTCACCTCTAGGGGCCACTTGCCATTTTTCATACTTAAAAAAAAAACCTAAGTTGCTAGAGATGAATAGTATTCATCCTCACATCCTCAGGGAGTCACTGACATGTGGGACGTAGTTATTTGTAGATAACTTTGCCTAACATCACTCTGTTGTGGTTTGGGCTCAGCACTGAGTTTTCAAATACCTTGTGGTAGTACTTTTCAGCTCTGAAATATTGTAGAGACCTTTAAAAAGCTTACATTACTAATGATGAAATGCACTTCTAGTCTTTCCCTGGTGATAGGAAATTCTTCTTAGTCCTGAGGCTTAGGAAATGCCTTAAATAGTACCAGCACTGCCATCAACTAAATTAGCAGTATCATGCTCTCTTAATCAGGGATCAGCAAAACCATACTCCATGGGCCAAATCCAGCCTCCAATTTTTGCTTTGTGGTACTGGAGATTGAACCCAAGGCCTCATGCATGCTAGGCAAGCTCTCTACCACTGAGCTATATACCTTCAGCCCCCAGCCTCCAATTTTTATAAATAAAGTTTTATTGACTCACTGACATACATACTGTGTATGATGGTTTTTATGCTACAATCCCAGGCCTGAACAGCTGTGACAGATGCCTGGCCTACAAAGTCTAAGATATTTACTATCAAAGTTTTTATAGAGAAAGTTTTCCAATATCCATAATAAAATCATAAGCAAAATGGATTGCTATTCAAAATAACCTCTTTCCCTTCCCCATGAAAGAAAACAAGAGAAAAACCTTGACCTAAATGAGTAGGGTTTGCATACTTCAATGCCAGTTCAACTCTCTTAAAAACTATCCTCTCGAGTAAGATGCATAAAAATGCAAAATATTTTAAAGGCATCTTTAAATAACAGAGATTCTGAAGGAAGAAATAGCTGTCTATCTGTGTCTATCTGTCTGTCTGTCCGTCTGTCTGTCTGTCTCTCTCTCTCTCTCTCTCACACACACACACACATACATTTACACATACACTTTAATCAAAGGAAGTTCTGAATATTCTGGTTTGGGGACAGGATAAAACTCAAATTCCTATCTAACTGAAGAACCTTAGGTAAGATCAGAAACATTATCTCTAACCCAGAACTCTGCTTAGAGTTTCAAAGGGAACTTAGCTTAGAGTAAACTCTAGATTAAACCCAGTGTAACACTGAACCTGGTGTACATGCAGAGGAAATGTCCTCTCCTAGAACCGTATCCCTAACCCCTAACATGTGCTGAATAATGAGCTAGCTCCATCACAGGCCAGATCACCACCACAGTCCCACCACCTCACAGTTCCAAGTCAGGATGCTAGGAGATGCATCCCCAAGATAGCATGAAGACCTACTTTATGAAGGATTTTGGACAAGGCCTTCCGACCTCAATTTTAGCCTTATGCAGACTACTAGTCCTTGGGGAAAGCTATCCCAAAACATCAAAATAGGTCTAAGATATGACCACATGGGTTTAGTCCACACAAAATGGATCAAGAGTGTTTAACTTACAACCAAATTTAAAAATGGAGAGGTCTTATCAAAAGTTTTAGTACATTTGACCTCTCTTCAAAAGCTGAAAGACCTGGAGAGCCTGGGATCACATCCCAGCATGCAACACCTCTTGGGTAGCAGCTGCCCTACCCAGAGCAGTTACTCTTTAGCTGTCATCTGTGTCTATCTGTGCTGTCATCCCAGATGGCTGTTCTCCAACCCCCTGACACAGTGATTTTCCTCACACCTGTCCTGCTTTGCTTACTGAAGACACATTGTGCTCTGGAGACTACTGAACTACAACCGCAGTGCTAGCCTTTATAGTAACTAATACATTTCCAGGTTGGGGAGGCAAAGTGTCCTCATTTTCTTTCTCATTCTCAGGCTCACCTGTATACTTTCCCCTTCTACCATCCTCAGGTGTAAATCGGCCAATGGGCTCACCAGCAGACATTTGAACAAAGTAGTCCCTCACTCATGGTCAGCCATTGAGGGAATTTAACTATCCTAAGTCTCCTCTATCATTGATCAGTTGCATTGACACTATAGCTGCATGCTAATTCATGAGCCCTTTAAGTGAGCCTGAGCCACTATCTAAAGCCTTAGTCTCAAGGAAAGACACATTAGGTAGAGAATGTTCACCTATAAGAATCAAGGTAGCCTTCTCTCAGAGAGAAATTTTCAAGTGTGGTCATTTCTTTCCAGAAAAACAAAAACAAAAACAAATTTAATCCCCTGGATGACCTCTGACTTGAATCTGATGTGTCAAATTTGGATTCCCTATATAGGAAGTGGGAGTCTCACACCTATAAACTTCCTTTATACTCCAAGTGGATAAACATGAATAAACATGTGATTTAGACATACAATGAAATATCCAGCCTAAAGAGGGAAATTTTGACATATGTACAACACAGAGGAGCCTTGAAGCTATCGTGCTAAATGAAATAAGTCGATGACAAAAGAACAAATACTGTATGATTTTACTCATCTGAGGTACCTAGAGTAGTCGGATTTACAGGGACAGAAAGAAGAGCGGTAGTTGCCAGGAGCGGGGGAAGGAGAGAATGAAGTGTTAGTGTTTCATGGCTATAGGTATAGGGTTTCAGGTGAGGAAGATGAAAAAGTTGTAGCAATGAGCAGGAGGTGATGGTCACATAATTACATAAATTGTACTTTTACCATAGAACAGTATGCATAAAAACAGTTAAAGTGATCAGTTTTAGCTTTCGTATATTTTACTACAATCAAAAGGGGGGTAAATCCTTAACAAGGTACCATACTGGGAACTTCCTTTTACTGCTTGAGAAACTCATCAGTCCATAAGAAAAGTTGTAGATGACCCTCATTCCAAAAGCAGACAGAACCAACTAGCAACAGCATCACATTCCATCTTTACCCAGCCCTGTGGGGCCTGGGAATGCTCAGAGGGCCAGACATGGCCTGCATGATGACCTGTCCTAACTCATCTAGAAAACCCATCAGACAGGAGTATCCAAAAACCACCAGAGGGGCCCAGCTGCCATCTGCACAGGTTGGCAAGCTTACGGCACCTGCCCCAACCACTCCTTTTATACAATAGTGGGAACTTTACTGTCCCATCTTTCTCCAAGCGCATGCTAAATCTCTCATCATCATGCAGACTTCTGCTTCTGGCATAGGGATAAAAGCAATGATGAGCAGGCATGTTAAGTCTAAACATACAATTAGGATTTCAATCCGTTTGGGCCAGGGAGAGGGTGGTGCGGTGATGGCCATGGTTATAGTGATGCAATGATGGTGGTGGTGGTGATAATGGGTGGGTGAATGAGTGACAACCACCCCAGGCTCAGAGCGCCTGTGCTGGCACCAACCCAGGGGCATTATTCATGGCACCAGCTGGCAGCCATGCCAGTGGCAACTGCTGTCCCAGACTGTGCTTCTAAATAAAACAAATCTAGGGCAGGAAAGTGGGCAGACTCCAGGAGTCCTGTCCACCTGCCGGCGTGAAAGGCACCCTTGTAGGATGAGGTTGCTTGGTGAAGCAAACTTTACAGATCCTATAGAACAATTGGAAACAGACTTTTTATTTAACAGAAACTTCATACAGACTTCATACAAACCCTACATGATGCAAAGCATTATCACAATTGGACACACATTGTAACTTGGTGGGAATTGAGTGCAGATTCTTACAGTCAATGAATAGCATTTTGAAAAGGGCCATTTTCTGTGAGAAAAATGTCACAGAAAAGGGACTACAGAATGATACAATACTCTTGGTGATGTCTTCCCTCTCCCCCACTACCCTCCAGGGCCTGACCTGGAATTAGAGACCTGAAATGACGGGCAGGAAGTCTGTGCCCGCCCACACCTTCTGCTTTCAAAGGCAAAAGAGATTCTCAGTAACACTATGACTCGAGGATCTTTGCTGACAAGAATGTCCAGCATTAGATCTAGGAGTATTATAATCTGTGTTATCCATGACTCTGCTTACCAAGGAGTGAAACTCCCAGGGCATTGATGTGTAAAAGACCCAGCCCAGAGGGAAGGCTATGGGTAGAACCTTAGAGACCCAGCTAGCCACCTGACCTCTTTGCCTAGGGCACAGACACAATGCCAAATTCCACTGAATGGGATTTTGGGTTCACTTTCCAGCATGGGCATGAAAAGACATATTGAAATATTTGCCTTCTTCCTCCTGCCCTACAAGCCATTGAACTTGTTTCCATCACTCAGGTCAACTTCCTAGAGCTTTGGGGAAAGCTCTAGTATCTGAAGTTCCCGAAGCCAGCTTAGCAGAAAGTCAACTCCTTTTAGGACAACTCCTGAACTAACTGAACTAATTAAACATCTTTCAGCTTTGCTTCACTTTTGCTGTTGTTTTGCTGCTGTTGTTGTTGCTTCTTAAAATTTTTCTTCATGACATTATTTTAAAGTTGTCTCTGTTCCAACCTGTTGGACTTGCAGCAATATAATCCATCACTAGATGTTAGGAATTCTTTTCCTAGCCAGGCCTCACGAGACATCATGGCCAGGATGCAGGCTGTTGCTTCTCTGTGGTCAGATCAATGGGCTTGCCTGGGGTTCAGGGCACAGGCGGAGTAGGTGTGCAGACAATGCTGATTTGAAGCTAATTTATTTTAGTCAAGTCTTAACACATAATCATTGAACATCACCAACATTTTCAGTAGCCTTAAAAAATAAGGGGAAAAAAACTGATCACTCCTCACTTACCACATCCAACTCGCAGAAATAAAAATATCTAAAGCACATACATGAATGGCTTTTTTTTTCTTTTTCTTTTTTTTTTTTAAAAAAGCCTGAGAGAGCAGAGTTGATCTTTATTTTCTTACTGAAAATGTTGGGGTGGGGGGGTGGGATTTTCCTTAGAGTCCATAGTCAGTCTTTATTTTACAGTAAGTACTCTTTTGATGCCATGTCTTCACAAAATTGCTTTTTAATTTTTGAAGTAGAAGGTACTTAAACAAAAATAGTGTGCAATGTCAGCACTCTTTCTTTTAAATATTGAAATAAATAAAATAGTTAACTCTTTGTTAAAAATTTTTTGTCAGTTTGTTCGTGTTCAGTTATTTCTATTGTAGAGCAAATTCCAGTCTGACCTGGGTGCCTTTCTCACAGACTGTGAAAGGAGATGTAACGAAGAATCTTTAAAAAAAAAAAAGAAGAAGAAGAAGAAAAGAAAAAGAAAGAAAGAAAGAAAACCAAAAATCTTCTTATTGCACAAACTTAGGCCATTCCTGTGACTTCATTGAGCTGAGCAGCGTGGAGCTGGAGGACTTGGCCACAATCCAGGCTCTGGTGTTGGCTGAAACACACTCAAGGAGGGGCCAAGCAAGGGAAGAGGAAGAGGAACAAGAGAAGAAGGAGAAGATGTCGGCTCATTGGGTTCTTTTCGCCGTCTTCGGAAATGGCTTGCTTGAAGGATGCACAGTTCCCAGGTCAGAGAGTTGACTGTAGGGGAAAAGGCAATGAAAGATAAAACAAAAAACAACAGCAGGGAACAGTTACCTAAGAAAGATAGATTACAATTTAAGGGTGGGGTGGGGTGGGGTGGGGTGGTGAATATGACATGAACTGAAAAGAAAGAGAAAGGAAGAAAACCACCAACTAATAACAGAGCAAATGAAGCTACGGCTGTGGGCTGAGAATCAGGCTGGGCACTCTGGGGTCTTGAATGTCAGTAACACAAAATCAGCCAGGAACAGGTCAGGTCAGCTGCTCAGTGGCCCAAGGGACAGAGAACATAGCTGGATTTTCCATCCCTAGGCAGCACTGCAAAGCAAAAAAAACAAAACAAAACAAAAAAATCTTTCTCCTCTCTCACTCTACTTTGGAACCAAATAATCCCAGAAAGGACCATGGTGATGTCATCTGTGTGCACTTCATGCAAGTGGAAATATAGAGTTCTATGCTATAAGACTTATAACCTCAGAAAACTCCACTGCCCTCCTGTGAGGCCTACAGCTAACAGGACTCTGCTTCATATACACCCTCACTTCCAATCCTGTCTCGCAGTGATTCAAAGGGGTCAGAACTGTTTACAGAAAGACTCAATCATGAGGCCCTGGCAAGTCTTTCACTACTAATGACCCAGTCCCCTCAAGGGTCAGCCTCAGAAGCTAGTGGCACTTGAAACTATGTGGACCCTCTTTAGCCTATAGGTACCAACCAGGCATGGATTTTACTTCTAGTCAAAATGGAATCTGCTAAGTGACTTTGGTCTTTGACATGATGTAATTAGTATTTAAAAAAATGGACAATAGGATCAAATGTATCTCCATTTCATCTCAGAAGCAGTTCCAGAGGGCAGACAGACATGCACACACAGATAGTGTCTAAATGAAAAACAATCATGGCACCAGAACATCAAGCTCAAAGCCAAACTTGGGTCTTCCAGGTTGAGACTCTCCTGACTGCCACATCTCTCCTTTTTAGTATCCAAGGCATCCTTCCCTGGTCAGGGGCACAGACATGGAGAAGATGCACTTCAAGGCTGAGACTCTATTCGTCTACGTATGCTTCTTCCCTCTTCTTTCTCCTGCTCCTCTCCCTCCCCTGGATCCATCCCACTGACTCATGTCCCTAACCTGCCAACCTGGTGGCCCTTGTCTATCTCCTTTCTCCTTCTTTCTGCTGATCCTCTCAACCACTGCCATCTGTCTCCAGCCCTTTCACTGGGGGAACAAATCTGCGTGGTTTTCTTATGACTTTCCCTAGAGTACCTGCCAATGGTTCTTTTGTTGGGCCTTAGTCATGATTTCACTCCTCCCCCCCCAACCCCCCCCCCCCCACTGTAGGACACTTCTTGTCCCTCCTCAAACGCTGACACTCTCTAGGGGTCAGTTCACACACACACACACACACACACACACACACACACACACACACACACACACAATTTTACCCCATTGAAGCCATCTAGAAAATAGCTTATACTTTCCAACTTGGCAATCGTTGCATCCATTTTCTCTCATTTCCTCCTGCAAGGCCAACTTCTATACCATGGAAAACGTCCTCCTATGTTCTGTTTCCTGCTTTCAGTCCCTCTAAGAAGGTTTAACTGCTCATCCTTCCACATGCTATCCAATCTCCACCACATCCTTGTCCCCTCCCCTTCTCCCTCACCACTGCTTCACCGCCCCCTCTGACATGAGCAAAGGATGCTGCATCCGCAGATGGCTTCTCCAAGCTTTCCTGTTAATGATATTAATTGTGCATCTACTACAACAGAATGAGATTTAAGACTACTTCCTTGCCAGGCATCAGTGGCTCATGCCTATAATCCTAGTAACTCGGGAGGTTGAAATCTGAGGATCATGGTTCAAAGACGACAACCCAGGCAGGAAAGTCTATGAGACTGCTATCTCCACTAAACTCCTCAGAAAAAGCCAGAAGTGGCACTGTGGCTCAAATGGTAAAGCAGTAGCCTTGAGTACAAAGAGGTTCAGAGACAGCACCCAGGCCTGAGTTCAAGCTCCATGACCAAAAAAAAAAAAAAGGAAGAATTTCTCTATTTTGTTCAGAATGTTGCTCACATCTGATCTTATTTCAACAAATTAATTATAACACAGTGGTATCAGGCACTGCCCGGGGCACAAGTGATGTCACCTTTGTCTTCAAGGAACACACCACTCGCTGGGCAAGAGGGAGAGACTAACCGTAGGAACAAAATGCTACAGAACAATAAGTAAGTGTGTTTTCATAATGTGATTTTGTTTTCTATTTTGCATGAGATTCCAAACTTTGTTTTTTGTTGTTCAGCTCTCACTCTATTCTTTCTAATCACAGGAATTCTTGCCTACAGACTAAATAGCAATAGTCCGTTTAGAGCTCTTTGTTGATCTGAATGGCTCCCTCCAAGAAAATCTCTCTGACTACTGTGAATCACAGCAAAAGACAATCGTATAATACAGAATGACAGCACTTATACATTAATCATTTGTGAATACTTACTCTGCCCAACTAGATCTCAAATAAGTGCACTTACCACTAAATTCATGTTTAATGGCATCCTTCCTTTACAGGGTGGAGCAACCAACTGCGTGTTGCTATTATTCAGTTCCTAGTCATCAAAGGAACAACATATATCTGAATGAAAATACCATCATCCAAAACAAACTAGTCTGAATCTCAGCTGAAAGGCCAAATGTTTTGCTCACCAGTAGTGGGCTAAGGCAGTCATGTACCTCCTGATATTATGCACTGAGAAGGATACAACATCATTTCCAAAATGTACAACCTCTCCATCATTACAAAGCAGCACACCAACCTACAGTGAATGTCTTTCTAGGAAATGATTAGCCAGTATGCTATAAAAGTATCAAGATAATGAAAACCAAGTGCAAACTGTAGATCCAACTAATCCGGGTAAAGGAACTATAGGAGGACATGAAACGAAATGCAATGTGTGATCCTGGATTCGATCGTAGATCAGAAAAAGTCCATTTGTGAGACAATTGTCAGAATTTGAATTAGAGCTGTAGGCTACAGTGTTGTCTCTGTGTTAATTTCCCAATTGTGACCATGTGGTTATTTATAGAATCTGAGTGAAGAATATATGGGACTTCTTGTACTAATATTGTGTTTTTTATAAGTGTGAAATTATTTCAAAATCTAAAATTTTATGTTTTCATCTTCGATACAGAAAGAGAGAGAGAGAGTGAGAGAGAGAGAGAGTCAGCCTGAGAAATGCTGGTTATCTATCAAGATTGGGAAAGAAATGTCCACATATCCTCCTCACAAAACACAAAGAAACTGAGGCAAAGCACCACTGCAACAAAGTCACATGGCTGATCATCAGGTCTGGACCTTGGAACTTTTCATTCCTCCTCTACAATTCTACTCCCCAAACCAAAATTGTCTCACTCAGAAAACCCGCAACATAAGCAACTCCATTTCCAACAGCTAAACCAATCCCCTTTGGGAAAATTCTTAACGCTCAAACTTTAAGTACATGTTCAAGATCATATTCATCAGATGTAACAGGAGGCATATTGAGATAAAATTAATTAATTTTATTCCACTATGAAGTGAGAACCTCCAAACAGCCTTTACTTCTCTCCCCAAGTAATGATCTGAGGTTCCCTCAAGTGCTTTATAAAAGCAATATCACGCTGCAGCCCATTAGGTGCATAGAGAGATGCAAAGCAAGCAGGAAGACTTAAAGGGATAGTATTGATGAGAACATTGTGGGTTTGGGTTTCTTAAAATATATGTATGTATGTATGTATGTATACATATATATAAATTAAATCTGCCCTAAAACACCAGCAACAAATTGGATTTCTGACATCAAACTACCTTTAAAAATTAAATGCACCGGGCGCTGGTGGCTCACGCCTGTAATCCTAGCTACTCAGGAGGCTGAGATCTGAGGATCGCGGTTCAAAGCCAGCCCGGGCAGGAGAGACGGTGAGACTCCTATCTCCAATAAACCACCAGAAAGCCGGAAGTGGCGCTGTAGCTCAAGTGGTAGAGCGCTCGCCTTGAGCTGAAGAGCTGAGGGACAGCGCCCAGGCCCAGAGTTCAAGCCCCACAGCCGACAAAAAAAAAAAAAATTAAATGCATATTTCTCATTCTTAGTGTTATAATGATATGATATCTTATCTCTACATAGTCTCAGTAACAGAAATAAAGATTTTATTACTCAGGGTTGGAAAAGACAGCCATCACCTAACTCAGCAACAGTCACCTTTATATGAACAGTTCTCCCCCAAAGATTTGAATGTTTCAATAAATTTTGGATATCCAGGGCTAGGATTCAGAAGATCAGATGATGTTTCTGAAGCATTCTGGTGAGACAAAGGAAACTGGCCAGATCACTTTTGTCTTGATGATTCTAATTTCCTTATTATTTCAAGTTTTAAGTGGCCCACTTATTTAACAAACACAACAACAAAAAGGAAAGCTGCATCGGTGGCCACATGGATCCTGCAATTCCTCAGGTCACCCCAAAGAGAGTTCTCCTTGGAAAGGAATGTCTAAAACAATGCTTGGAAGGTGATTTATCTAAAAAAATTTCTGCACAGCCCTTCCTAAGAATTCTCTGTGCATGGTGGTTCACACCTGGAATCCCACTTACTCCAGAGACAGAGATCTGGAGGACTATAGTTCAGGCCAACTGAACAAAAAAGTCAGCGAGACCCAATCCAAACCAATAATCAAGGCATGATAGCACACATCTGTCATCCTGGTTACACAGGAGGCATGGGTGGAAGGAATAGCAGTCCAAGGCTGGCCACAGAACTGTGAGACTCTGTGGAGCCTTAGGTACATTTCTTAACCTAATTCTAGGCCTCAGCCTTTTTATGTAAACTGAATGAACTCTTTCAAGGAAGGAAAACACGTCAAATGATATCTAACACACACACACACACACACACACACACACACACACACACACACATGTTGATGGCTGTTCACTAGAGAAAGGGAGAGAATGACATAGCATCAACCAAGGACAGCAGCTTCCTCTTCCTCTACCTCATCATTCAGTGTCCTTCCTTGGTCTTCAGAGGCTTGCCTCTAAAATAATGTCTACTCTGTTCTCTCAATTGTAATTCTCTCCAGGATGACTTCTCACAAGTGAAAAATAAAGGCTTTAAACTTAATCATCTTAAAAGTTTCTTTTCATTCTTATTTTTTGAAGAATGAAAATTCCAATTCTGCTGAGAGATGCTATAAGGAGAGTCAGACAGATGCTCAGATGACACTAAATGACATTGCTATGCGCATATTTATACCATCAGAGAATCGGAACCTCAAGCTAGCTAGTAAAAGTAAACACTGGTGGCTTACACCTGTAATCCTAGCTACTCAAGATGCTGAGTCTAAGGATCACAATTCAAAGCTACCCTGGGCAGAAGAGTCTGTAAGACGGGAGTAGGGTCGGGGGTGGGGGGGGGGAATGGGAAGGGATGGGAAGGGGAAACAAAGGAGGAGGCAACAATGCTTGATAAGAAATGCACTCATTACTTTGCCCATGTAATTGTAACCCCTCTGTAAGGTATTTTCACAATAAAAAAAAAGAGTCTGTGAGACTCATTTCCAATGACCAGCAAAAAGCCAGAAGTGGAAATGTGGCTCAAGTTGTAGAAGGCCAGCCTTGAGCAAAAAAGCCAAACAAGAGAAAAGAAAGGAAGAAAGAAAGAAAGAAAGAAAGAAAGAAAGAAAGAAAGAAAGAAAGAAAGAAAGGAAGGAAGGAAGGAAGGAAGGAAGGAAGGAAGGAAGGAAGGAAGGAAGGAAGGAAGGAAGGAAGGAAGAAAGAAAGAAAGAAAGAAAGAAAGAAAGAAAGAAAGAAAGAAAGAAAAAGAAAGAAAGAAAGGAAGGAAGGAAGGAAGGAAAGAAAGAGAGAGAGAGGAAGGAAGGAAGGAAGAAAGGAAGGAAGGAGAAAAGAAAGAGGAAGGAATGAAGGAGAAAAGGAAGAAAAGGGAGAAAAGAAAAGAAAGGGAAAGGAAGGAAGGAACAAAGGAAAGAAGTAAATTAGATAAGCAATATTTATCCTCAGAGGGTTTGCTTTGTTAGACAGTTCTAAACTATTGGCTCACCATTAGAACCATAGCTAGATTCTGAAACTAAGTGACTTTTTTTTATCATTTATTTAATTATGTAGATTAGAAAAATATCCCAAGTACAAAGCCAGGTCACCAATGATAATTCCAATACCATGAACCATGAAACAACTAGACAGATTTCAAATGGTTATGTGGATTGAGCATACTCTCATTAACATGGAAGCTCAGATTTCATAAATGAAATGTGAATCAAAGGAACAAAATACAGAGGTGGAAAGTACAGGAGCAGGCTTTATCCCCTAAGCAGAAACCTACTAGAACCAACTACGTTGCCTTCATTACACATGAGAGCATGCAGGGTGGTCCCACATTGGAGGCTCATGCTGTATTCCCTAGCAACACAGCCACACCTAGACTAGGCAGAACATCCCTAAGTGGGGGTAAGCAGCTGTTACTCACTTTCTCAAAACTGAGAACCATGCTCAGGAAAGCTTACATGCACCTGAAACAGGAGAAAACAGGGAGCCCTTTTCTGTCTCAGAAGAACAGAGAAGCACTAACTAAGGTCCTCTGGGGCTTCGTCTGATCATCCTTACTTTTGTTGGGTTGGTTTTTCCTGTTAGTGAGTACTCTAATTCAAAGGATCCTATAAGGCTAGATTGCCAAAGCAGATCTTCTCAAACACTTACACTCTACTGACACTTACTTGGACCTCTCACCGAGGGCCTCAAAGTGAGCCTGTGTTCTCATGGAGGACAGAGACCCTGGCCACATTTCATAGGAGCTCAGATTCTTCCAAACATCCCACTGGAGTATTTCTGATCAGGAATCTTCTTGCATTTGGACTCATCCATTTAGCAGGGAAACTAGTACCCAGAGCATGGACATGCACTGCCCCATGGCTGCATCTCCTTATCCCTACCCAAGGCCAACAGCCAATTCCAGCCTACATTCTCTGGGCTCAACTTTCATGTCTAGCCAAAGGACACAGAGTCAGCCAAGCATTTCCCAAGCCACTTTCTCTTGCAGTTGAAGCCCAAAGCCAGAAGCTTTTCATTCTCTGCACAGAGCCCCTCTTGTAGCCCAAGCAAGCCTCAGCTCCATACCCAGGCCTAGGCCCACGTGGGTACACATGCACACAGGTCACTGTGGGCCAGGGAGAAGACACACCCATAGCCACCTCCCACACTAAGAAGGAACCCAACACAACAAAAGAGCAAGCTGTGGGGAACCAAAGGAAAAAGATAGACAAAGAAAATTGGAAAAACAAACCAAAACTATGATGGTTTTACCCTAGTTACAAGACAGGCCAGCCAGGACATACCTGTTGAGCAGGGCCCCACAGCTGTTCACAGGGATGGCCAACAAGGTCTTCCATATCCTCAGGGCCTTGAGCAAGTGTCACTTTGGTTTATTCCAGCAGGTGCTATTGGAGACATAAAACAAAGTGCCTGGCAGGCACTAATATATATACATATATATATATACATATATATATATATGTATATATATATATAGGTATATATATATATATATATATGTATTTTTTTAGGTAGAAGCAGAAACACAGGAGGCTTGATCATCCAACAGGCAGTTAGGTGGTTTTGTGGGGTTTTTGTAACCAGGGGTGAGGGGAGTATGATGAAGTATCACCCTTCCTTGATTCCATGAGTGCAGCCTTGGCTTGCTCTGTCTTTGCTGAGCCATGACTGTGGCTTATATTCTATTCCTGTGTTTAGACATTGCTCTTCGCCGGTTGCAAAGTGTGGATGACCACGGCAACAATGGAACAGCAGCTCTGCAGAATGGAGGAGGCGGCTGCTGGTCAGGCCAGCACTGGAAGGAGGCCAGACACAGAAGGGCCAAGCTTCTCTGGGACTGCTGCCATTTTTCTTACAAGCAGAGAGGAAGATGGAGGGGTCAGGGAGGACACAGGGGGAGGGGTCCAACTCCATAGGCATCACCTTCCCATTGAGGAAATTCTCCCCCCAGTGGCTTGCTTCTAAACAGGATATTACTTTGATTTCGTTTATTTCCCTTCTCTTTCTCTCTCTCTCTCTTTCTCTCTCCCTCAGAAAAGTCTGACTCTAATAATAGCTAGCATATATAAATAATAATTTTAATATTATTGGTTCTTTGCTTCCAAACCCAGCATTCCTCTCCTCTTCGTTTTGCCAATAAATACCAAAAAAAAAAAAAGAAGACGGAGGAAATCAACTCTGCTCATGTCAAAAAGTTCCCTTCTCCCCCCAACAAAGAAAAAAAAAATCCATCTAACTTCCTAATTTCTAGGGAAAAGAAACAGCACATCTTCATCTTTTGTAGTTTTGCTTTGTTTCAGTAGTTTGTGCTTCTGTTGTACATACCCAAAATAGAGGGATGGCAAGGGGAGGAGGGGACACGTGGACCATGGGAGAAAAGAGCAAGGAGAAAGGGGGAACCCTAAGTTGTCTTTCATTTAAAAATATATATTAGAACCAGAACAATGACCAGAGTCAGAAGGGGGGGTGGCTAAATGGCCAGACAGTCTGTCCCAGGGGCTTAGCAGCTGCCCTTTTTATTTGCTGTGGGTGAGCCCCGGCCACTGCGGCGTCCCCGGCAGGAGCGAGGCTCTTCCAACTCTTCCTCATCAAAGCCGTGGAAAGTTGAGGTGTCACTTTCAGACGTGGAACCGAATAAGTCCTCCGTGGTGTGTGCTGCAGCCGCTGCCTCCTTCTCCTTCCTGCCTTCTCCTCCCAAATGAGCTGACATGTATGATGAATATATCAGCACATGGGTTAAGCAACACACAGCATCATTAATATTCTCATTACGTCATGACAGTGTCATTTCTAATAGCAAGGTAATAGACCATTGAGGGTCACCAAGAGGGACTAAGCAGGTTCATCACCCAGGGTTCTGGATTTGGGACCCAGCACACATTTCCAGGGAAGAGAACCCCACCCCCACTCCCCATCGCTTCTCTGTAAAGGCCTTCCAACAGCAAGAGAGGAAATATGGTCTCGCTCCTCTTCTGCATGCACACTCACTCAATCCTGCCTCCCAGTGCTTTTCCTTAGTGGGTTTTAAGCCTTGTTGGTATTTCTTTGCTGTTTCCATTGGTGTTTCTTTGAGCACTGTTTGTCTGTCACTTTGACAGTCAGCTTTACAAAGGTATTACTGTCAGAAAACCCATTCAAGGTGGTTAAACCTCCATCCATTTTATTTTTATTGGTACCCACTTTCTAATCCCCTTCTCTCAGAGCCCTTTCATTCTACCCTTACACCATGTCACTCATTTACACTGAAAGCAAAAAAGAAGTTGGAAAGTCTGATAAATGGTCGATAACATTTTCTTGAACCACTGGAGGAAAGGTCTGTGATCTGTATTCACACACAAATGCAGCCATGCATGTACACACACACACACACACACACACACACAGCTATTAAACATCCCCAGATCTCCGTTATTCCAGAAAGTTTAAATTGGTAAATTTAACTCTGAACATCAAGAAGGTGAGAAATTGGGATTTTTAAACCCCTAATAAAATACACAATGCTGAAAGCTGTAAAGCTCGGGTTTTGACTTTCTCACATTCTTTGGGCTCCACCTAAGGCAGGGATGTACCTGTTAAAGTGTCAGATTGGACATTCTACCTTCCTCCAGGGAACACAGGCAGCAGCGCAGACAGGCAGGGAAAGAAACACAGCTCAACCAAACTCACACTACTCTCTGGAAAAACCCCAGAGAGGCCTCAGAGAACTATCCACCCACCTGCCTGAACAGTTACACCCACAGACTCACACCGCCTGCATATTCCCAAGGTATCAAACTATTTCAGGAACCTCCAAGTCAGATCTTAAGTGATCCACCAAAATTAACCCCTGGTAATGACACTGAAAATATCTACGCTGGTATAAAATGACCCCTGAAGCAGTCAGAAAGAACGTGAGAAAGAGTAGCTGAATGAGATTATGGAGAGGCTTGGTATAGAAAAATGAATAAATAACACCTTCCCACTTCAGCTGCCCATAGATTCTAGTGCCACCATCTCTTGTAGAAAAGGGGGAAATTATGGAAGTTTGTAATGAGGTTCCTTAAGATGCTCTCGAACCAGAAAACAGGTCTCTAGCCTGCCCAAACCTGTAGCAGTCCATAATATCCTGCTTAGAGCATCTCCCCATCATGTGACCTTGCTTTTAACAGTAGAGATTTTGTCGGACTGCTGCTCTTACTAAGCACTGAATTGTTTTAGTTTTTCTTCAAGTGTCTAAAAACCAAAGCCCACTACTATCACAGGGGCCATCTTCCAGGTAGCACTGATAGAATAAAAAGTTCAACATCAAGTATCACGTTTGGACCATAAGCAACAGAATGGCACAAAAGAGCCACTCTAGTAGGGTCTTTGAGAATTAAGTGCCAAGAGTTGTATACAATGGAAACCAAGTCCTTTTCCAATTAGCAGTTTGCCATTCAAGGCAATCTCAAATCCTAAACATCCCTAGCATCATAAATCATAAAAGAGCTGAAGGTAAGACTGGCAGACATGGCAAGGAAGAACTGAATCACTGTGACAAGCCAACATGTAATAATCTCCATCTTCTCTTGGGATGAATGGAAATGGTAAGTCTAGATACTGTTATCACAAGAAGTAGGAGAAATGGCTCCACCTAGAACCATCCACCCAACCAACTTATTTCCCCTACTGGTCAGCAGCTGGTGAGCCCAAAGAAAGACAAGACCATCTGAAATCCTCCCTGCCTTCTGTTTTGCTCCAGTAATGACACAGAACAATAGGAAATACAGGCAGTACCAACCAACCATGCGCAGGCAAAAATCATGGTATAACCAAAACCACAGCGAAGACCTAAGTTCATTTTCAGAAGGACGGAAAAAGAGCAAAATTTTTTTTTTGGTGTTTCAGTCTTTGAATGGTTTAGAGATGAAAACTGTAGGCCAAGTCAACTCCAGATTAGCCCCCACGAATGTCTGCCTTGTGTCTCCCATATTTATTTGTCTTTTTGTTTTACTGGCCCAGATGACAAAATGGGATGCATAGCCATTGGAGGAGGGAGTGTTGATGTCACTACCCAGAAACCCAGCAACCTCTGGCTCCCACAATTCCAAGGTGTGGCTACCTTCCCAATACTCACAGAGAAAAAAAAAAAAAAAAAAAAACCTTTCATTGCATGTGCATCATCCAATTCAAGGAAGCATTTTCCTGTATTTCCAGGTATTTCCCACTCTTACCTAACTATGGGCTATAGCAAAACACAAAGGAGAGTTTTCCTCATGGAAAGCCCCACCCACCCAAGTCAAAACGTTCTCTGCTTGAAGTCATTGCCACTGTACTGTCCCACACCTCCCCAACCACGAGATGGTAAAGGAATGCAAATGGAAGACTTCTCTGGACTACGGGCACACAAGGCAGGAAGGGGCCACACTCACCAGAACGTCCACAGTCAGCACATGACACCAGCTCCTCGGGCCGCCCGCTCTTCTTGTTCATGCTAGAACCCCCCAAGCAGAAGTCACAGTAGTTATTGGGAATGACCGTCCCATCTGGTCCTTTCTGGGCTGTGGAAACATTTAAAAAAAAAAAAAAAGGAAAGAGAAAAAGAAAAATTCCAGTTTTAGGCTGAGACGTGTTCCCCCCACTCCCTCTTCTCTTTTTTGTCCTGGTGTGGCAGAATCTACTCCAGCAGGAATAGGAAGTTTAGTATGCAAGGTTTTGTGACAACCAAGATGCGATGGTGGTCTTGTTTTCTTTCTGATCTTTCTTGGTTCCAATACTTTACAAGCCTCGCAGAGTGTAATTGTTACAACTTCCCTCAGCTCTATGTTTTCCCAGAAGCCACCTGGGTCCTATGATTGCATGTCTGGATGAATATCCAGAACCATCCAAAAGAGACTTACTAGTGCAATTGAACTCTGAATCCTACAGAACCAGCCCTCCAAGCCAAAGCCCCACACATCAGATGTGGATTATAAACAGGAGTGAACAGAGAGATCGAGAACAGTCACCATCTAGATCTAGATTTTGAGAAAGATGTTCTTAGTTAGGAGTTCCTCTTCCTGTTTCTAAAAGGAGAATGGAGAAGTCTTAGTATGTGGGCATTTCTAGAATGTACACTGGAGATGCTGTTAAGGATAATGGTGAACACCCTTACAGGAACATAGGTATTTGCTCTCATTCAGACTCATCTCCCTGAAATCCAGACTTGTTGATTATCAGACACTCAGTAATCTTCAGACCCTAGAATCAGATCTGGACACATGCTTACTAAACATTCAGCTCAGCTGCACACCAGAGATGGGTCCAATGAGTTAGTGAGCAAGAGTTTAGGCTTAAGACCCTCACAAGTAACAGAACACACCATGTTACAAGTCCTTAAACAAATGCAAAGAAAAAATGTTGGAACAAAGCCTGAGAAGAATAGCACATGTCTTTGAGTATCAGAATCATTTTGAATTCAAAAAGCCTTGGATGGGTCCTTTGCATGGGAAAACTGCTTCCATTTCCTGTCTCTCTCTCTCCTTGTTACAGGGACTTCTTCGCCACCTTCATACCCTCTGATTGTAACTAAAAAGACAAGTCTCTCTACTTGTGGGATTAGCTTTAACCACCAAGATGTCTTCCTACTCAGCATCCCCAATGTCTGTGGCTATTTTTCATTATTCACTGGCTAACATTAATCAGGGTCCCATAGGGTACAAATCTGTGAAAAGGAAGCAGATATGTGAGCAGAAATCCCCGGCAGACAGTAAGTGATAAACGGATTCACCCACTTTAATATGATTCCCTCTGGCCCTCGCTTCCTCCATGCTTCTGCCTTGCCTCCAGGAATAGAAAACTTACCTGGGGAAGTAGGAAGACAAAAGCTAGCAGAATTATATTACAGAGGACTAACCCATTTATCAGTTGCTGTTTGGATTGCTTAATCAGTTTCTAAGTCATTGATTTCCATCTTTAGGGAAGCAGGCTATGCTCTGCTAGAAAAGTGTTAGCTGTTTGGGGGAGGCAGAGGAGTTGCCCCCCATACACACACACACTTGGTGGTCTGTTGAGTATGGGCTTTCTTTCTCTGGTCATGTGAACACCAAAACATCTGCATGGCACACAAAATGGCTTTCCAAATAATCGCCAAACACCAGTACAGCCAAAAAGAAAGTATTATTCTGCTAATAAATTGTACCTTGCCCAGTGCTCCTTTCTTTCTTTCCCATTCAACTGACATCTCTGCTATTTTTATTTGCTTCCTAAAAAAATATAAGCATGTCTAAGAAGTAAATAAATTCATGGTTTCCTCATTAAGAGACAAATAGAAATCTATCAACTGGTAAATGTAAATTAAAGATGGTGTATATTAAATTTAGAGGCTAGGGGTAAACCAAAGCTAAGTTTCACAATTGATATGAGCTGGGTATAAAATACACAGATGTCAATCACAACTTAGGGAACTCACTACATAAAAGTGATCAATAAATCCCATGTGCCTAATGTTCCTCCCCACCCCACCCCAAAAAAATCTCTCACTCCAGTTTCCTCATCTGTCTCTCTCATACGTTTTTAGGGATTTCCTATAGGCCTAATTTGTTCCCAGTTCACAAAATCTTCAAGCGACCAAATAATATGATGGTCTCCAATAATCCTGTGATTGTATAAGGACGAGGAAGTAAAAGAGAATGAAAGAATTTCCAGAGAACTCTTTACAGTATTCACCACTAAGTGACCATGAGTTGAATACATTCTTGACTAAAGAACTGCAAGGAATTAAAAATTCCGAAATTCTGGGTGCTGATGGCTCATGCTTCTAATCCTAGCTACCCAGGAGCTGAGATCTGAGGATCATGGTTCGAAGCCAGCCCAGGCAGGAAAGGCCATAAGACACTTATCTCCAATTAACCACCAGAAAATTTGAAGTAAAGCTGTGGCTCAAAGTGATAGAGCACTAGTCTTGAGCAAAAAAGCTCGGATAGGGTCTAGGCCCCAAGTTCAAGCCACACCACCAACAAAAATAAAAATAAAAGGCTGGGAATATGGCTTAATGGTAGAGTAACTCGCCCTAGTAACTTGCCCTGGGCTTGATTCCTCTGTACCATATAAACAGAGAAAGCTGAAAGTGGTATTGTGTGGCTCAAGTAGCAAAATTCTAGCTAGCCTTAAGCAAAAGAAGCTCAGGGACAGGACCCAGGCCCTGAGTTCAAGCCTCAGGACTGGCAAAAAAATTAAATTAAAATAAATAAGTAATAAAAATTAATATTAAAAATCTCAGCAATGATCCATAAGGCAAAGTAGATAATGAAGGAGGAAGTGATTCTCTGTAAATGATTAAACAAACAGAATTTAATCATTTGTAGAAAAAACAATTCTGACACAACAAAGTAAGAGTAGTATCACATATATTTATCTGTGTTTGTCTAAAGGGGTGAGAAGGTGAAAAATCCCACTGGTAGGCCCTGGTGTTTGCAGTAATAACACGCTAGGCTAGCAGGGATAAGGCAAGGTGTGCACTGGCAATTTTCATACTGGCAGTGGCCCAGTACAGCACTACCACTAACACTAACTATGCTTTATTTCCAAAGAAATCCTTTTTGCTTCCATCACTACCCTCTTCTTGCAGTAAGATGTCACGGGACAGACTAATATCTTGTGCGTCTGATTCTGTAGCACTTTTTAGTGTCTAGGGTTAGTTTCAGATCCAAAGTTCTTGCCTGAAGCTCTCCTAGTTCCCAGCTATCAGTGACCAGTCATGCTTTGGGAAGGGCACTCAACATCACTGTTATGACCCCTCTCCTGATGATAAATGTGTACACCTGCTTCATCCCCCACATTAAACAATCATGGACGAATCATTGGCTGGCATCCATGTCTAACTCACTGCTGTAACTCCTATATACCTTGCATGCTAGAAATGTTGCTGACAATTTGTGAGATGAGTGGCCTAGAAAAGGACTGATAGAGATGTAAACAGGTGTCACAGTGGTATCCCCTGGGATCTCCTCCCTGTGGGGACAGAGGCCAGTGTTTGCCAGGGGTAGAGTCATCTGTCACTCTAAATATCACTCACTGCCCTTGGTTTATTTCCTATCTCTTCAAAGAGCTGGTCCATGTCCAAATGGATGGATCAGCCATCTGACTAGTAGTCAAGGGACCTGCATTGCTGGGAGAACAATAATATATATAACTACTAGGGTTTGGGTATGAAATATCCTCTGAAAGGCTGGTGTGTTGAAGGTTTGATCCCAATCCTGCAGTGTTCAGAGGTGGAGCTTTGACTGTATCATGAGGGCTCTGACTGGATTGATGATTTCATCCACTAATGGGTTCAGGTATGAACAGACTTTTGGAAGGTGGTAGCACTATGGAAGATGAGGCCTAGTTGGAGAAAGTGGGTCACTGGGGTGTGCCTTTGAAGGGTAAATCTTGGCCTGGTCCTTTCTGTGTTTATACTTCCCAGCTAGCACAAGGCAATCAGCCCAACTCCCTAGGCCCTCCACTGTACCTTCTACACCAGGATTCTTTGGTTCTCCACATGGAGCCAGGTGAGCATGGACTGAAACCTCTGGAACTATGAACAAAAAACAAAATCAAAATCATCTTTTCAAGTATTTGCCACAGCAACAAAAAGCTAACACAACAATCATACAAGAAAATGCATGAGGGGCTGGGAAGGTGGCTCAGTGGTAGAGAGCTTGCCTTGCATGCATGAGGCCCTGGGTTGGATTCCTCAGCACCACATAAACAGAAAAAGCCAGAAGTGGTGCTATGGCTCCAGTGGTAGAGCACTAGCCTTGAGCTGAAGAGCTGAGGGACAGCACCCAGACCCAGAGTTCAGGCCCCATGACCGGAAAAAAAAAAAAAGATAGGAAAAAATAGGAAGTGGAAATGTGGCTCAAATGCTGAAGCACCAGCGTTGAGCGAAAAACCAAGGCAAGAGTACAAAGCCCTGAATTCAAGCCTCAATACCAGCACAAAAAAGACAGAGAGACAGAGAGAGAGAGAGAGAGAGAGAGAAGAAGGATACATAAGGATACATATATCTACTATAGCACAAATCTGTAGTCAAACTTACACTAAATGCTTTACATTCACTATCTCATTGATCCTTACAGAATCTTTGTAAGCAGGAGTTGACAGATAAGTATCTGAAATCCAAAGAGATTAAAGTGCTGCTCCAGGCCCCAGTTATGAAGAGAAGGAGACAAGATTTATCCCCCATTGTTTGTATCCCCAGAGATTCTGCCTCTAGTCACACATTCTCTGCCTCTCAGGAAGTCTACAGGCAAACATTTCCTGGCCATACCTTGCATATCAAGCATTTCATAAATCACTTTAGAGTCAACTTGAATTCACCTAATATGTTATTTATGAAGCCCAAAGTGGTAAAAAAAAAAAAAATTAGGATTGCCCTGATAAAAGCAGAAAGTCCCTTTGAACTTAAATTTAATGTTTCTATCACAATAATCTATCCTGGATGACCCTGTTTATTGTCATATACACTTCTCTGGAGAATTTCAGAGACTCATGAAGGGATGTTTTTAAGTCAGGTGCACACCATGACTAGATTGGCCTATGGCCTGACCTAGCCGTAAGCAATTTCCTGGTACTATATATGAGATCATTATAAAAAGGATTTCACTATAAATAGGAAGCTCACCCAGACCCTGCAAGTGGGATTCAAATAGAGATTCTGCTTCTACTTATGGGAAATTGAGTCCTGCTTTATAGAATAAGATGACAAGGAAGGTAAAGACCCCAGTGGTATTTTGATGGCAGCATCCACAGTGATAGATTTGGTTTACTCTTGATTAATGTCCATGGACTGAGATCATCAGAGATACAAGTGAGCTGCCAAGAAAATAAAGTGAGCCTTAAGTGTCTAGGAATTTACCTGGGGGAGATAGCTCTATAAAAGCTCAAAGGAAACTTTAAAAAAAAAAAGTGAAATCAAGAACAAAGTTCACGAAGAAATTCAGAAAAATAAAGAAGATGGGAGGGAGCATTCGAATAACTTAAAGCAAGACAAAAGAAGGGCCAGGTCTCAAAGAGTCTCACCACTATGTTTAGAGAAGGGTAGGCGGGTATTTGAGAGGAGCTTAGTGCATGCTATAGGACTTGTGCGTTAAATCAGGTCTTGCATCTACAGCAAACAAGGCCCCAGATCTTCCATAAAACTACCACAAACCAGGCTGTCATCCCCCCTCCCTCCCTGCCATGATCACTCACAAAGCAAATGAATGCCAAAGCAGCCTAGCCGCCAGCAACAGCCCCCTCTCCCTGTCATCTAGGTTCTCCAGAGACCACCAGAGCCATACCCCAGGTGTCCCGGGGCAACAGGAAGCAGGCCAGAAGTTGAGGCTTCTCCTTGGCACACACACAAAGGCATAGCCTCACATTCTGAGCAGATGCTCAGACTGCCTGCCAGGACTTCAGTGTGTAAAAGCATGAGGCCGTGTTCAATACACACCAAACCCCAACCCCAGTTCAGCAGCTGTTTCTCTGGGGGAGTTGTCTAGATTGAAGGGGGGGGGTGCAGTCCTTGGGGAATTTGGGACCAGTGAGCAGAGCCGTCAGGAAGAGATGCACCTCTTCTCACCCCCTCTTACTTCTTCCCCTAGCACCCTCCATGGCTGACAGCTCCCATGTCCCTCCACTCCACAGGTCTGACACGTTTCCATGGCAACTAGAATCCTGGGCTCCAACAGCTTCTGCTCTTGCCACCTGTTATTACTTCATCTCTCAAGTGTAAAGCATCCTCACCCGGTGCCACTTGGTTGTGCAGAGCGCATCTTTAGAAGATGAAGGAAAAAGGAGAGGGAAAAGAGGGTATGTGGAAAGGTAGCCAAAGGCTGGCCACATAAGACACAGTGCACAGGACAGGCTAGGAGAGACAGCTTTAGGGACAGGGAGGTTAAGGAGGGAGGGTGTCCATCTATGTGCCTTCCCTTCAGAATCAGTGAGCAGGCCTCTGCCATAGCCCAACTCCTTTCTCCTAACCTTTAATGAGGGCCACAGGAGGGGTGGGGAAGCAGGCAGCAAGCTGGGGAAGGGAAGGCAGCCGGGCAGAGATCCGAGCAGTCCCAATGTAGAGCAGAGGCAGGAGAGGGTTAAAAGTGGCGTGATCAAGACAGTGGGGAAGGCTAGGCCAGAGGGCAAGCATCAAAGCTGGGATAAATGGCCTTAATTCGCATGCTCTGCTCACCCCAGTCCTACGTGGTTACTCATATAAATTATCCCCAAGGTCTGACACCTTTTGTTCCCCTGCTTCCCTAGAACTGATGAAAATATAAATCCTGTAGATCCAAGGAATAAAGGTGTTGGGATCCCTTTCAGGCTGGTTTTTGGTCATCTCACAGAAATCAGGCTTTGCCCCCAGGGCTCCAGAGAAGACAAATGATGCTTTCCACCCCAGATATGCAGAGCCAGCTGGGGGAACGGACACCAGGGACCACTCATCATGTGACTTTTAGACCACAGGAATCCTTGGGAGCAGAGAACTCACACACCTCCTGCGACACCATTTGGCCACCCGATGGCAAGGAGAGTGTGAATACATGGGAAGCTGCTGATGCAGAATAATCCTGGGCACTGAGATTAGTCTGTCTGGAGAAAGGAAGGCCGGGGAAGCTTTAATAAGTCTTCAAGTTTATAGATGAGACTGATAAATTGCCACACTCTATACTGTCAAGGACAACATGAGACAAAATGAGCTGAATGGAAATGAAAGCAGCAAAACTGCTGAGCATTAGAGGGCCAGGAGCTGGTGGCTCACACCTGTCATCCTAGCTACTCAGGAGGCTGAGATCTGAGGATCCATTTGAAGGCAGCCCAGGCAGGAAAGTCCATGAGACTTTAATCTCCAATTAACTACCAAAGAGCCAGAAATGGAAGTATAACTCAAGTGATAGTGCAGTAGCCTTGAATGGAGAAGCTAATAAACAGCTCCCAGGCCCTGAGTTCAAGCCCAGGACCACCACCACCACCACCACACACACACACACACACACACACACACACACACACACACACACACACACACACACACGAATTTCAGTGCCTCAAAGCTGGATCACCTTTATCTCTGAAGTTGGTTGTCAGGTATTACTATGGTGATGAATAAGATTAAGCCAGCTGCTCCCAGCCCTGTTTTGCCAAATCTTGACTCTCATCCACGATCAGCTGAATTAGATCTGTGGGCGGGGGTGGGGAGGGAGAGAAGGGGGTACAGCGGGAGCCACTAGAGCACCAATATCTCCTTCAAGGGCACATCTCCAATGACCTAACTTCCTTCCACTAGGCTCTGCCCCCTAAGGGGTCCACCACCTCCCAATATCATCATGGTCAGAGGACCAAGCCTTCCCCACATGGGCCTTTGAGGAACATTCCAGATCCAGACTGCAAGCCCAGCTTTAGTAGGACATGAGGAAACCATGTCACCTTGACCACACACACACATTCTCTGCTGACGCTGTGCTACTTATAAATCAATTTATATAATCTTCATTGGAGATGGATGCTATCAATGTTTGCATTCTGTATCCATGATATTTGAGGTACAGGAGGTTAAGAAGTTTGTCCAAGATCAAACATTACTAAGTGGTTGCTTGGCCCTGCATCAAGGTAGTGTGGCCCTCAGCCGGACCATAGATACTACCCTCCCATGAGTACCCGCAACCACACAGTTGGAAGAAATCAAGCCCGAGATGCTGGCAAGGCCTAATCACTTTCTAGGTCAAGCCTTCTCAAATTTTGCCACGTAATCACTTTGGAATCTCATTAAAATTCAGATCAGAATTCATAGATCCAAGGTAAGACTTGAGATCCCAGGTGTCTTACAAGCTCCCCAGTGAGGTAACCAAATGCCAAGGTTTATCTGTAACCAAGGGATTCCCAGGGGTGGGATTTTTCAGCAAGAATGGGTGAGATGCTCACCAGGGTTCCAGGTGGTGATGCTGCTGCTACTGCTGAAGCACATTGCAAGAACTGAAAATGCAGACCCTCATGGTGAGATATGTGGATAGACTCACTTAGGATGAGAAGCACTGTAAGCACAGGTGTGGGATAATGTATTATACCTTTAAGAGATTGCTTTGACCTCTCCTCAGAGAATAGACAACAAGAGACAACAGTAGAGGCAGAAAGACCACTAAGGAAGGTGTAGTGACCTGGACCTGGGTGGAAATGGTCAGTGGTGGCCAGGAGATGGAAAGAAGGAATCAGATGTACAGTCTATTTTTAAAGGGGGAGCTGTTTTCACTTCAAGCATAAAGCATCCCCGCTGCCCCTCCCACCCCATAAATAAAGTAAGTTCATAAAAAGAAAGAGAAGAGCTAGGAAAGATGATAAAAACTGAATGAGAAAGAAAGATGGCAGGAAAATTATTAAATAACATGTGGGTTTTTTTCCCTATTTCAAAATTATTTATCAATTGAAATGTCAAAGAGAATCTGTATTGGCAGGGTTGAGAGCTATGTATCATCATAACCAGCTAAAGCTATAAGTTTTGAAGAACACATGTGCCTGCTACGGATTGAAGTGTGTCCCCACATACCCAAAACCCCTAGGTTGAAGCACTACCTCCCAATGTGATATTTTCTGGATGGGGATCTCTGGGCAGTCACAGGTTTGTGAAGGAGGGGCCACACAATGGGATTAGTGCTCTTGTGAGCCACCAGAGAGCTAGCATCTCTTTCCCTCTAACCACACACACACACACAGCAAAGGGCAAGTGAGGACAGACACACCTACAAGGTGATTGTCTGTAGTCCAAGGACAAAGCCCTCACCAGGCCCTCACTGGATACCAACTCTGTTGGCTCCTTGATCTTGGACTTTCATCTCTAGAACTTTCTGTCAAGCTACCAGCCTGAAATTTTGTTGTGACATCCACAGCTGACTAAGGCCGTGCCTATGCATGCATTTTTGTCTTCTTGAAAAGCTACTGTATAATAGGACTCATTTGACAATTGGTCAATAGGTGAAAATTAACAGACATCAGAGGGTCCATGAGAAAGATCTAGGTTTGGGCCTGGAATCCATCACTTGAGGTCCATTCTCCTGAAAGATGATTGTTGTCAGCCTCAAAACCCATCTCCTTGTATGACTTGGGACATATCTCTTCAACTTCTCTGAGTCTCCATTTCTTCTACCAAATAAGACCCCAGCATATGCCTCATGGATTTGTGAGCCTTCTATGGGATGATGTGAGCAAAGTGCCTGCAGCCCACTATGCCTTCCATCATTTTGTTTCTTCATTTCTTTTCTATGTGCAAAATAATTGTATTTCTTATAAAGTAGAAGGGGAAAGCCCAAGGCCTAAATAAGTAAGTTTTCCCTGGAAGTTGGCTCAAGTTTCATGAGTTTGCATTCGCAGTCCACATCCCTAAGTATATCCTTTAATCTGTATGTACCAGGGCATCCTAGAGGGGTTTAGTGAATGAATGAGGTAAACACAGCATGAGTAGCATATTCAGAGAGGTAGCAACAATAACACTAGCATTGTTGTCTCCATTCCTGCACAATTAATCGGGACTCTTCAGTACAGATTTTCTCGATAATTATGCCAAAAATGTGAGACAAATCAGAGGCTCAGAATGGTCAAGAGATAGGCAGACACCCAATCCCAGGGAAATAGCATTGCGAATAAAAGAGAACTACACTTGGCTTGGATTCTCTTCCACAGCTGGGTTTGATGCAATTGTCTTATTTCCCCAGTTACTCCAGAAGTGCTCTAAGGGCACTGACCCATATTAGATCTTCCTGGAGTCCCAGTTACACTTATTCCCACGACAAGGTACACATACAGTAGGTGCTTAATGAACACCCAGGTTCTACCTATGCAACAGGATCAGCATCCACATCTAAGAGTCAGCAAAGAATGTGCTAGGGCCAGGCCAGGCTCTCGCTAGTTCTGGCTGATGCCCAACACACCCCCTTCACAGCTTCACAGAGACAGAAGAGTCCTCTCCTTTTGCCTCAGACAGAGCCCCTGGGGTCACCATGTGGTCACAGACGTGTTCTGTGGTTCCAGATGGGACAGAGATGGGAGGATCATTCACAGCACCAGACACAGGACCAACCCTGCCCATCCCCAGCCTCTAAGACTTGCAGCAACCCCTTGAGGTCGGTAAGATTATGATCTGTGCTTCGCAAATGAGGCAACTAGGGGGCAAAGAAAGATGAGCAACTGGCCCTCATTTTCACAGCAGTATCCAGCAAGATGGTGGAGTCACAGGTCACCCTCTGGAGTAACAAAACAAAGCCATTCTCTTAGTCTCTGGGTCAAGGGTGTGGATGACCCATGGCTAGCAAATTACCTCAGGTACTTTTACCCCCACAAGGACTAGAGCAAGCCCTGAGGTTCTTTGTTTTGTAACCTATAAACTGGTGAACAACTCATCTGAAGAGTATCTGTTCTCAGTTTCTACATTTGCTCTTTGGGAGGGAGGGGACAGGCAGGGAACAAGGGCCCCAAACCTGAATTCTCCTCTATTTCCCCTCCAACCAAGGCTGAACTCTTCATGGCAAAGCTTGGTAAGTGCTTGCCTGCACAGACTTTGTGGCTTTTCAGACATCTTTGTAGAGTGATCCAATTTTTTTAAAAGCACGTTCCCCAGGTAAATGTCTCTCTGTCTCCTAAGCCAAACTAGTCACTCCTAGGCCGTCTTGTTAGAGGACAGGAGATGTCAGAGGACTAACATCTAGAGATCTTCTCTATCCGCATGGCACTGACATCATGTGCTGCTTTCAGCCAATTTGCACATTATCAGACTAATTTCCAGATTATCTAATCAGCAGACATTACCCTTAATCAATTCAGTTCTCCCCTTCCAGCTCCTCAGAGAACAATGTGCCCTCCAAAGGTAGACCAGGGCTGGGTGCTCATGTGTTCTCCCTCTCTCCCTCTCTCTCTCCCTCTCCCTCTCTCTCTCCCTCTCCCTCTCTCTCTCTCTTTTCCTTCCCTCCCTTCCCCCTCTCTCCAGAAAGGGTAATTTGGTACCAGCACACTCCCACTACACAGAAGAATGATGTCCAGGGACCTATGACACCCCAGTTTCAATTCCATAGACCTGGCAAACAAGCTTGAAAAACATCTTACCAAGCCATGCTTTAAAATGTCATTTTCTCAGAATGAACTCCAGGAAATGGAAACAAGAAGTTTTCTCTTTGTTTTTGTTTTCTTTTCCTTTTGTTTGATCATTTATCTGTCTTTCAAAGGGTATAGGGGGGCACAGAAATGGAGGGAGAAAGGGTGAACAAATGTAGCAGTGATGCTCACTGGATACTATGTGGAAAATGAACTATGCAACTCGTGAGTGGGGATGGGAGGGAAACACTGGGAGGAAGCGAGGGGAGAGGTAACAGTGTCCAAAAAGAAATGTGCTCATCACCTGACTTATGTAACTATAACTGTACATCACCTTTATAATAACACAAAATTTAGGAAAAACAACAAAAATTAAAATACCATTTTCCTCCTAGGAGCTGTATGTATGTAGTTGAGAGAATGTTGTGTTTATTTATGTATTAAATAGAAGGGCTATGTCACATAAGACTCCAAGTGAATTTCTTTATAAACCATTCCCTTTTACCTTCCAGTGACTGCTGCCATGGTTGCCGTGTCCTGCGGGGTACAGAGGACATTCTAACAGTGATCCCTGCCTATACTTCCTCTTTCTTCCACAGACCTGAAATTCAACACTACTTACAGACCCAAATCCAACCAACACCCCATGCTCTTTCACATCCCTTGCCCACTCCTACTCCATCTTGGAACCTGGGAGGTCCTCTACCTCCTCAAAATTCCTCCTAGGGTTAACTCGGGAAATCCTTTGCAAATCCTTTGGTGCAGTGTCCTCAGGTTCAGTGTGCACAACAAGATCCTAGAAGGGGTTTTCAAACACTACAGACCTCTCTCAGAGGACGTCAAGCACTGGTGGCTCATGGCAGTAATCCTGGCTACTCAGGAGGCTGAGATCCAGAGGATCACAGTTCAAAGCCAGCCTAGGCAGAAAAATATGAGAGACTCCATTTCTAAAATAACCAGCAAAAGGCTGGACTGGAGGCATGAGCCAAGTGATAGACCAATACCCAAGGAAGAAAGCTATACAAGCAAGCATGAAGACCTGAGTTCAAACCCCAAATGGTGGAACCTGAGAACCTGAACTTCCACTGAGTCACCAAGCCATGCTGATGCCACTCTCAGACCAGATCTACTTTAAGACATGGAAAGTATAACCTGCCTTTAGTCCTTAGAGTCTTCACCCTCTGTACACACTGACTAGTCAGGACTGTGAACTACTCAAGGACCCAGGCACATCTTATTTCTATCTGTATTGTCCATTCCTGCATATAGTCAGTATTCAATACGTGAGTACCAACCCAGGGATGGATGGATGGGTGGGTGAATGAGTGGATGGATGAGTGGGTGGATGGGTGGGTGGATAGGAGGGTGGATAGATAGGTAGATGAATACAAGAGTAAAAATGATGGATGAGTGGATGGATGGAAGGGTGGGTGGGTGGGTGGATGGATGGATGGATGGTGGGTGGGTGGGTGGGAGGGTGGATAGATAGGTAGATGAATAGATGAGTAAAAATGATGGGTGAATGGATGGAAGGATGGATGGATGGATAGGTGGATAGGTGGGTGGGTGGATGGATGGATGGATGGATGGATAACGTTGAATTTATTTACAAATTGTTTGTCATCTAAGACCAGGACTTTGTAAATGTATATCTCTGTCCTAAAAATTATCTTGAAAACCTCACCACAAAGAGCTGGGATGTAGCTCAGTGGTGGAATACTTGCCAAGCAGGAACAAGGTCCTGGTTTCCATCCCCAGTCCCCACTGTGTAGAGAACATAAAAGAAATTAGAGATGAGCTCTGAAATTGTGGGCCTGTGCCATTGAGGTTTTGGATTCTGATCCTGCCTGGCAAAGTTGCCCTTAAGGGGTCCCAACAGAGTGGTTCTGAGCAGTGGCTCTTGGGAGTCCCGGGTCCTCAGGCCCTCCCTCCTTGTATTCATGCATAGCTCTGTTTTTACATATCCCAGTGTAAGCTCACGCACCTATGCACACATGCACATGGGTGCGCTTTCATGTGTAGAAAGTGACAAGATGAAGGTAACAAAAGAAGTGGAGCAAGTGAAAGGGGAGGGGCCCAAGGGAGAAAGGTGCCATCAAGAAAAGTCCACTCTCCCAAGGGTGAGTGAGTGAGGGTCTGAGCTCCAGCTCAGGCTGGAGGCTGTCTGCCGTTCACACAGAGAACCCAGAGCCCATGGACAGGGGGACATGGAAATGGATCCTCGGGAGAAAATGTGAGGCTAGGGGAGAAACAAAGGCGCGAGCACATCCTCTGGAAGGGGCAGGAGGAGGGCAGGAATGGCGGTCCACCGCTGAGCTGGCAGCTCAGGGCGGCAGCTGGGGGAGGGGAAGGTCAGTGCTGGCTCCAGAGGGCCATCCTGCTCTTTCAGCCACAGCAGGGGCAGCAGCAAAGTGCCACAGCCCTGCTGCCGACACAGTTGGTAGGGATGGAGGGAGGGACAGCAGGAGGACCAAAGTCGAAAGGTCTTGATGGCTGCAGGTGGTGCAAACCAGCTGCCTATGGCCCTGCAAGCTGTGGGCCTATTTTTTTCTTTTCATTAGAGTAGCCGGGGTTACCCTGCAGCTCTACTAAAGGGGGGAAGTCAGCATTTCCACTTTGACAACATCCAGACCTTCCCCCACGGGAACCACAGATTAGCCTCCTGGATTAAGCTCTCCTGACTCCCTCCTCCAAAGCCGTGTGTGTGTGTGTGTGTGTGTGTGTGTGTGTGTGTGTGTGTGTGTGTGTGTGTGTGTGTGTGTGTGTGTGTTGGAGAGGGGGTGGGGATGGGGAAACTGAGACTTCAAGATGCTGCTGAACTGTCACACTGAGCTCAACATGCAGCTCTGGTGGCATTTAGAGGCAGGATGGATGGGAGCCTACCCCAACAGTAGGAGCAATTAATGACCGGGTATTAATAATGTTGGCAATTAGCACTCACAGGAAGATGGGAGGGGGGAGCTACTCACCAGGGGATGGTGGGAAGAAACAGACAGCACACAGGGAGCAGGAAACAAATGGGTGGGCTGTGTGGCACATAGAACTCAGGGAAAGCAGTTACCTTGGGGTTTGTCCTGGGTACATGGGGACAAGGGAAGATAACTTCTCCAGACACCAACAACCTGTCCATTGCACCCCTTCTCTGTGAGCAAAATGGAGGGTGATCAGAGTTCTCAGAGAAGAAACTCTGAGGACAGGTCATGGAAAGGGTGCTCGTGAGAGCTCTGGAAACTTCTCCATGTGAGAAGACTCCAGATCAGCCCAGAAACAGCCGTTCCAGTCTGGGAGATTTAAAAGCTGTGGCCAGTCAGATTGTCCTTTAGGAAGAAATGCTTCTTATAAGGTGGATGAGAAAGGAAAAGGGGCGGGGAAGGGGGGGATTCCAAGCAAGTATGTCACCCATGGCCTCACAGAGAGAAAAGGACATCGGACATTTCTTTTTCTTTTCTTGATACTAATCCTGGGGCTTGAACTTGGGGCCTGGGCACTGTCCCTGAGCTCAAGGCTAGTGCTCTACTCCTTGAGCCACAGTTCCACTTCCAGCTTTTAATTCGAATATAAGCTTTTAATTGGAGATAAGACTTTCCTGCTTGAACTGGCTTTGAACCATGATCTTCAGATCTCAGCCTCCTAAGTAGTGAGGATTACAGGTGTGGGCCACTGACATTAGACATTTGTCAGGGAGGTGTCTCCAGGGAGGAAGAGCAATAATGGGCACTGCTTCCTCACAAAGCAAGGTCATGTGTCCTCATGGGAAGGCACGAGGAGGCAGAAAACATCTATAGATGAGGGTACAGAAGGACATCCTGATGAGCTGAATAAGATATGCCATTACTGGCTCAGAAGCCAATAGCTAACTTGCAGGAGTGCAGGCCCAACGGGGGAGGAGATTGCCCCATGCTACCTAGGACCTGCAGTTTCTCTGAGCTATTGACAAAACCACCTGTGTACACATGTGTGGTGTGCACACACACACACTCACACACACATGCCATTCATCATAGTAAGGCTACAGAGAAACTAAGTCAGAGACCAAAGAGAAGCATTCCAAACCCTACCAGAACACAATGGTGAGTCATTGAAGAGACAGAAGACAAGATGGAACTGGGTAACTGAGAAATACATCTAGGCTAATAAACACTTTACTGAAATAATAATCGCTAATAAACACTTTCTGAATCCCATCCCAAATCAAAGCTCAGGGGCAAAGCACGTATCTAGCAAGTGAAACGTCCTGAGTTCAATTCCCAGTACCAAAAAAGTAAAAGATAAAAGTAGAACAAAACAACAACACAATTAGATCAAAAAAGGTAAGAAGAGAGACCAGGGAATGCAAGAACCAGCCTCCTGGCTGCAGGGGTAAGATACTTTCCTTTCTGAAAGATGAAGCAGTCTCTCCCAGAAGAAAGTCAAGAGACCTCAGGACCAGGTACAGAGGGGCCTGAAGCTATTAATCACATCTTGTCTTGCTCTTCAGATTCTACCCCAATGACAGTGGAGAAGAAAACAAGTATCTGTTATATTAAAGGCTGGACTCTAAGTACGAATTAAAGAAAGATGTTTCAGGCTGAGTCATATTCCCCCAATCTGAATTCCTATGTTGAAATGTACTCCATAGGACCTCAAGATGTAATTTGGAGTCAGGGTCTTTGAAAACCCCGTCTCCTACTGGCCATGTCGAGACCACCAGGGTAGGTATCTATCCAATCTGTTGATCTTATAAGGGGTGGAAATTTGGACATGAAAAGAAATGCCAGGGCACAGGAGCAGAGAGCAGAAAGGCCATGTGAAAGGCTGGACAGCCAATGCATGGGCATCAGTGAGCCAAGGAGAGACATCAATGAGCCTTGATCTTGGACTTGCAGCCTCTAGAATTGGGAGGGAAAAACAAAACAAAACAAAACAGCATCTGCTGTTTGAACTCCCAATTGGCGATACTGTGCTCAGGCAGCCCTCAGGAACTCATGAAGAAGGCAGTATGTTACAAGGGGAAAGTAGGGTGGATCAAGGAGCCACTCACAAATTCAATGAAAGGTCTTTCGCCCCAGATGTGTTAATTATTTGGTGAACGTGCCCCACTGACATAGGTCAACCAAGTTAATTGAGATGCACAAGAGATGTCTTTAAATCCTGGAGTCTGAATATTTTTTAAAGATCTGATGGGGGTGGACAGATGGGAAGTGTAAACAGAGGAGGCAACAATGCTTGATAAGAAATGTACTCATTACCTTGTTCATGTAATTGTAACCCCTCTGTACGGTATTTTCACAATTAAAAAAAAAAGATCTGATTGATCCCTTTAATTGTATGAGATGGTTCACTTTAACAATTCCCACCACCAAACCTTGTGAACATTTTTTTTAAACAAAACCACAGTGTGTGTCCCCACATATTCCTAACCAGGCAATCTCAAGATAACCAATAACTTGAAGCAAGCTCAAAAAGATTCCATTGTCACATAACCATTGGGGGGGGGGGGGTTTGTACACTCAGAGAACGTAATAGATGTTTGAGAAGCAAGTCAAGTGGTATACACTACTTACCCTTTGGATTCCCTAACTCATAACTAGAAGTTAAGAAAGGAACAACAAAGAAAAGCAATGAAAACTCCAATCTGGGGTTGGAGGCGTGGCTCAATTGGTAGATTGCCTGCCAATGAGTGGTGCACAGTTCAAGTCCCAATTGTGGACACGGGGAAAAAAGAAAAAAGAAAAAGAAAATCCCAAATGCCACATCTGCGCAAACCCTATCTGCCATGTTGACTGCTCAGGCAAAGAGCCTTAGCCCAAATCATGATCCATAGAACAATGCCACAGCAAGAGGTCCACAAATATTAGATGTCAATTTTAGAAAAACAACAACAACAAAAGAATATAGAAAGACTCGTGGTAGCCAAGCAGACATTGAGAATGTCTGTCCCAATCCATACACCTAAAAGCCATCACAGCCCAATGGGTGGATTTGGCATTTGACACTGGCCAGGTAAGGCCCCGCCCCTTCTATTGAACACTCCTACCCTCCCTCTGTCTTATAACAACCTTGTCCAGTTCACTCTGTCTGTGGTACTGCACCGCCAGAGGTGGTGGCTTGGCTAAGCTGAAGAATCCAGTCACTACAGGGACACTAAGACCAATCAGGGTTGCCAGAGAGAATGCTCTGCACCCTGCCCGCCCCAGTCATCATCCCAGCCTTCTAAGAGGAGACTCACGTCTGTGGTTCTCGTTTCTGTGGTTAGGTGGGGAGCGGGTCTCCTGATCCTGGGCTTCATCCCCCTCTTCGCTGGCCAGATGGGTGTGCGCATAGTGATAGCTGAGGCCTGGCCGGTTCTTGTAGCGCTTCCCGCAGACTAGAGAAGAAAAAGAGGGAGAAAGGGGAAATGTCACCACCGTCCACCATTCCTGCAGACACTTCTTGCATTCTCCCAGGCAGCGATCCCCAGCTATCTCCCCAGTCCTCAGTTGCCCTTTGAATGTAAAGTTACAGTGACAGTTATCCTCACTCAACATGTACTTGGCATAACCAATCCAAATATCCACAGGCACTGGGGTATTTGTAGACAGAAGATGTATATGAGACCAGAAACGCTTAGTGACTTGCCTAGGAATACATAGCAGAGCCACCAGCAAACCCAGTTCTCCTGGGTCCCTCTGCACTGCTCCTTCTACTATCCTGTGATCTATTCTGTTTGACGAAAGAAACCTTTTGGTGGTTACTTGGAGATAAGAGACACAGACATTTCCTGCCCAAGCTGGCCTCTGACCATGATCCTGAGTAGCTGGGATTACAGGCATGAGCCACCAGCACCCAGTGTAATAATAATAAACAGGTTCCACTCGCTACTATGGAAATCACAGAGCTAAGGCATCTTTGGCAGATGAAGCGACCAACACCCACATTTATGACCTCAGCACCCCAGACAGCCTTTGGTACCCCATCCTGTAATGGGGTGCTCACAATCACTCTCTCTCAAACCGGACAGCTTGAGACAAAGGCAAGACACAATATGCATATGGAGCTAAGAAGGAAGAAGGTAGCCCTGTCCACTGGCTGCTCAGGATGTAGGAAGCAGAAGGGTGGCTAGTTGATCTAAAGTTAGAACTACCAAACTCAGCCCAAATCTCAGCCTCTGGGGGAATGGATGCAATCCCAGCTGGTTCCATCCTCCTTCTTTTTATTTTTGTCAGTTGTGGGGCTTGAACTCAGGGCCTGGACGCTGTCCCTCAGCTCTTCAGCTCAAGGCAAGCACTCTACCACTTGAGCCAGCACCATTCCAAGCTGGTTCCATCCTTCCCATCCCCAGGAGGCAAGGTAGAGGTCTTCTTCCGGAGTATGTCCAGTGACAAGTCCCCCACTCCCCTGGGGCTGAGGTTGACAGTGTGTACCAGGTTGTGTACTTGCCACATGAGGTAGAAAGATCCAGATGTCAACATCAGGCCTGAATTGGGTTCAAATCCCAGTTCCAAGTGCCCAAGTTCAGTGATCACATGACCCTGCCCCTGCTTCTACACCTTACCCAGTACCTTAGCACTTCTCCTATTCTTGCTTTCTCTACCAGCTTCTTCTGGGGGGGTATTTTTGTTAAACAGCCATTGGCAAAAGTGATAGATAATCTCATCTCTTCTTTCCCATGCTTGTATTAACTATTGTGTCTTAGCTTTATGCATTCTGAATACTCATTGGGACAATATTTATAAATAGCAAAAAATCAAACATGCCCTATTTTAAGGAAGTTGGATTTAGTGTTTCACTGTTTAGAATGGTATAGGTAACTAGGGTTTGTTTTCTTTTAAACTTGTTCAAATGGAAGCAGCTCCTCTTATTCCACTTTTAGAGTTTTATTGTAGGAGAAATTAGCTGCCCTTTCTGCTGCTTCTACAAATATATAACTCTCCTCTCACTTAAGGACGTGGTGAATTCTGTTGGATCCTGTTATTGAACCACTCTTGCATTCCTAGAATACATTCCTTTCGGTGAGAGGATATTATTCATTCAATACACTTCTGCATCCTATTGGCTAATCATGTACCTGCACTCAGATTTGACATCCATCTACAACTTTGGACTATGGTTAGCACGCTTCAATTTTATAGTTATGTCAACTTCCAAAAACAAATTGAAGTGTTTTGCTGTGTGAGATTGGACAAGATATATAATCTTTCTGCCTTTGCCCAGAAAATGAGGATAAATAACAATACACACTTATATACGTAGTATTCGTAAAGCATCTCACTTGGTGGCCAGCACATAATAGATGCTCAGTGAACTGTAAGTGACATGTTAGGTGCTAAACACTAAGAGAGGCATTTTGATCCTTGCTGCATAATATAGTCATGGTGTAGAATCTGGCCATTGGTTGGACTTCTTTGATAAGGTAAGATGAACATTTGAAATGCAAGTTCATGATCTAACAACTATAAATTCAAGGCTTCCTCTTATAAGATGGTACTGCACATCTCAGTTCCATATGACTAAGGAAGATTGGACCCAAAGAAGCCCCTGCGGTGTACTCTGGGCCTGCTTGTAGCTTTTTCCATTTAACCTTTTATATGATCTGCAGTCAATACACAGCAAATTATGGAGCCATTGGATATATACACATTTAGTCACCAAGCATAGTGATGAGGAATGGATCTATTAAATGTAGTAAAGTTATCAGCAGTTCTACAAGGAGGCCTTGGCCACCTCTGCCCATTAGAAACTCCACCACATTTCTTCTGTGCTGTTAGTAAGCCAATTTCTGTGTTTTCCGTAATCACAGAAATCCAGAATCTTCCTGGTCACCTGATCTAACCATCTAGTCAATTGCTTTGCTCCCATAAACTCTGAAGACCTCTGCTAGGACAACTCCACTACCCCTCACAGCAGACACTATTCGGATCTCCTTGGTCCACCATTATGTCCAAGCTGAAGGCCTCCCTGACAACCTGTTTCCTATTAATTTCATCTTAACATCAATGACTCCCCCTCACCTCTTGCCTTGCACATACTACAAGCCCTATTTTGTTGAGTAGCTGATGGATGAATCTAAAAACACCTTGTGGGAAATGCCAAGCAACAAGGGTGCGGGCAAGCTTGTAGTATCTGATCCATCTACAATTCATTTCATGGGCGTGGCTCTTAAAACCTACAGTGCTCCCTCAACTTCCTTCACACTATAAAGAACCACTCTTTTTAGAATAAATCCTTTTTGCTAGAACAGAGATTCTCAAAGTCAAGTCCTCAAACAAGCATCATCAATAACCACCTGAAAACTCATTCTAGAAGCAAAGTCTCAGGCTATACCCCAGACCTACCAAACCAGGGATCATGGACATAGAGGTTAGCTATTTAGGGCTGAACAAACTGGGTGACCCAAGTGACCACTAATGTTTGCAAAGATTGACTCAAGGCCTGACTCTGCCCACCATAGGTCTACTTGTGGAGGGATATGGCCTATAGAAGCAGTGGAGATAGCCGTGAGACTTGAGGTTGGCTATTTAAAGAACCAAGCTCAGGAAGCACAGGGAAGTCCTGGAAGCCAGGACTCCTTTATGAAGAGCCCTCTGGATGAAACTGTGTGTGTGTGTGTGTGTGTGTGTGTGTGTGTGTGTGTGTGTGTGTACTGGCACTGGGGCTTGAACTTAGAGCCTTGCACTTTCATTTAGCTTTCTTTGCTCAAGGCTAGCACTCTGCCACTTGAGCCCCAGCTCCACGTCCAGCATTTTTTGCTTATTAATTGTGGGAAAGAGTTTCACAGACTTTCCTGCTCAGGGTAGCTTCAAACTGTGATCCTCAGCTCTCAGCCTCCTGAGTAGCTAGGATCACAGGCATGAGCCACCTGTACCTGGCTAGAACTGAATTTTGTCACCTGCTTGAACAGTGTCATTTGTTGAGCACTAGATCTTCAATTCAAAAAAAATGTATTAAACACCTAATACGTATATACCCCGTCCTGTGGTATAGGGCAAAGATAAACTCCCTCAGGGAGTTGACAGTTTAAGAGAAGAGACAGGAGATGGGGTAAATACAGCTGTGAACATGTACAGTAAGAGTGAAGCTGAGCTAGGAGAGATGGCCTCCCTGAGAAGAAGCCCCTGCTCAGCATGTGTGAGATGAGCAAGAACTTAGCAGTGGAGAAAGCAGGCCAAAGCAGGCTGGGCCCAGGAGCACAGCCATCCAGCACCACAGCGGGCCAGAAAGCTGGAGGGGTTGGGACAGGAGGAGAGGGCTAACAAGAGAGGCTGCTGGGGGAATTTTACCACATTAATCTGACCCATGTTACAACACTACTTAAAGTGATAGGGCAGAGGATAAATTGGAAGACGGTGACAGGCTATTTTCATTGTCTCTGGGGCAACAATAAAGACTTAGGGTGGAAAGAAAGCATAGGGGAGGGAGTAAAAAAAGAGTCTGAAAGAAAAGAATGTAAGAAAGCAAGGAGCAGCACCAGGGGCTCACATCTGTCACCCTAGCTACTCAGAAGACTGAGATCTGAAGACTGATTCAAAAGCAGTCCAAGCAGACAAATCCATGAGACTTACCTCCTCCAATTAACCAGCAAAAAGCCAAAAGTGAAGGTATGACTCAATTGGTAGGGAGCTAGCCTTGAGCAAAAAGCCCAAGTGAGGGCCCTGAGTTCAACCCCCAGTACCAGCACACACACACACACACACACCCCAAACTAAATAGAAGATGGCAGAGAAAGAGAAAGGAATTTTTTTTAAAATTTGTTAACAAGACTCACACTAGAACAAGCAACATAACTCAAAGGAAGATTTCAGGACAGCAGTAACAATGAGGCCTAGTCACAGCGCCTGCCACCAGCTACGAGTACTCACTCCATGGCAGGACCCTCCAAGCATATCACGTGATCATGCTCATGGTAACCTGAATTCTCATCTTAAAGATGAGTAGACTCGGGAGCCCAGGCAGAACCATGTTAGTGTCCGATGCCTGAGAAGGATCAAGAGGGGTGGAGATGAGAAGGATCCCCTGGATGTGCCAATTAGGACAGCCACTCAGTGAGAGTGGGCTCTGAGACTTCATGAGCAAAGAGGGCTAGGATGCCCCTGGGAATGAGGGAGGAGGAACAGAGCCCAAAGAGGGCTCCAGCTACGCGAGGAGGAGAGAGGGCAGCTGTGGGCGGAGGCTCCACAGGGATGGGGGAGCTTGGGTGCTGCTCATTCTTTTCTGGGGAAGATCTGTGAACAGGTCTCCCAGACTGAAGTGAGGCAGTAGGAGGGAGGGTAGTTTGAAAGGCTGGGTTAATGGAACAGATGTTGACTCCAAAACAAAGCATCTAACCCCAAGATTTCCAATGACGTCATCCCATGGGGCAAAGAAGTGTGTGTGTGTGTGTGTGTGTGTGTGTGTGTGTGTGTGTGTGTGTGTGAGAGAGAGAGAGAGAGAGAGAGAGAGAGAGAGAGAGAGAGAGAAAGGGACAGAGAAACTGACAGACATGGAGACAGACACAGACCCAGCCTTCCTGACGTATGTTGGTTGAATTGCATCCAACCAGATTGTTACATTATGATAGGAAGAAACACTTGAAAATCCTGCTTTGGCCAACTTGGAAAACCTGGAAATGACTGTACTGCTTCATCTCTTGTAGTTAATCCTAACTTCCCATCACTCCAAGCACCAGGGCCCAGGTTCCCAGGCACACAATCTGGGCATCCAGACCTACTCCCGTGATGCTCTGCAGCCACCATCTTGAAATGTTTCATATACAAAGGTCAAAAGGCTCCTCATTTTCACTTTGTACTGGGCCCCACAAATCATGTAGCTAGCTCTGGAAATCCATGGTGGTTGGGGATGTAGATCTGGGACTAAATTACTCCAACTGATGACAAGAGAACCACTAAGATGAACCCACATCCTCACGCAGCTCTGAGTTGAGGGTAAAAGTCCCTTCTGAGGTCACCTTGGAAGTCTAGCTGGAGTGGCTTGCCCCTTGTAGGCATCATTCTAGTGTGAGCAGTTCTGGCATTGGTTTGGATCCATCTTATCCTCTGAGAGGCAGGATCAACAGTGGATATGTGGGCAGGCTCTATTTGAGCTGGCTAGGTTCAACTTCTGGCTCTCTTGCTGACCACCTGTGTGATCTGGGGTGAGCCACTAAACGCCTCTGTGCCTACATGTCCTCTCTGAAACACAGGGCTGCTCATGACAGCACACTGTAGTGAGAACAATACAACAGGATGATTGAAAACAAGGCTTGGCTTAAGGTAAGTCCCAGTCATCATGGTCAGCCATCATCATTGCTGGCCATCAAAGGGACTCAGCAAACAGAATAACCCCAGGGGCAGATGTGTGTATGTGGGGGGGGGGGGGGGGGGGGAGGGAAGGTTGGTAGAACACAAAAAAGAAGGTGTGGGCAAAAAAGCATTCTGAAAATAAAGTATTGGAACCATCTGCTATCTCTTTATCATGTCAGCAATCTCACTCTGGAAATATCTGTCATGCAGGATCAGACCGAGCCCCAAGACTGCTGAAGCATGCAGAGTAGGCCTGGGGGGGGGGGGGGAGGTGGGAGGAGGCTCCAGTCGGTCTTCCCCAGGGCAGATTCCTTTGCGTCATGCACCTCTGAAGCCATTACCCCTGGGACCAGTCAGCTCTGCCCATGCCCAGCCTGAGTGCCTGCCTGACACCCTGGCAGGCAAGCACCTGGATCTTCTGTTCTTGGCACGGTATGTGAGGACAGCAATGGCCGTGACAATAAGGGCAGTCCAGCTTGCGCCTCTCTCTCTCCCCCCCCCTCTCTTTTTTTCCCTCTCTCTCTCCCCCTCTGTCCCCCTGGGGCGGATCCATCTGTCAAGCTGCTGAAATAGCATTTGCCCACATCCCCATCCAGAGCTGGCTTTTCCATGCAGGACCTCCTGGCTGGGTTCTGCATGCATTTGATGTCACCCCAGAATATTTACAGCACAGTCCCCCGCCCTGCCACCTACCTTAGTTCTACCCTAAGCATTCCTTGCCTAGAGAAGGGGTGAAGAGAAAAGGGGAGGGGGGTGGTGGAGGAGCAGGGGGCCTCGGGCAGTTTGTGTGAACAAAGCCGGTTGCAGCCGACAGCAGAATCCTTCCTGCCGGCGAGAAGCGGCCGCCTTCCCTACTGATAACTTAATGACTCTGGCACATTTTCATCAGCCCAACTTGGAGCCCACAGTGGGTATCTGCGCCAGTGGTTCCCAGAGACTGAAAGCAGCGGCGGAAAGCAATTATGGATGAACGTCCGAGAAACAAAGCGCAGGCCTTGGGAGTTACCAGCCACCTCTCTTTCTCGGCTCTGCCAGTGCCACTGACAAGAAAGAGAACCCAGCCCTTTCTCTCTGCACACCCTCTGCTGCGACCCTCACCAGCAGCCTCTGGCATGTGTGGGAGCCTGGGGGGGGGGGGGGGGTAGGCACGGCGGAGGGGGGCGGGGGGCATCATGCTTCCAGTCACTCTGGCAGCATCCTACAAAAAGGCTCAGCCACAGCGTATGAGGCACAAACCCCATTTTACAAATGAGGAAACTGAGTCAGGGGGAGAGAGGGAGGGGAGGGAGGGC